>NW_006800003.1:2438961-2603862 GCF_000485575.1 Poecilia formosa
CATTTAACCAAAACAGTAATAACAGTAATACTGATAACAGATGCTGACCACACCACCTTCTCTAGATCTGTTTAGGCTGTACAAAGCAACATTCCTTTAATTACCACCCAATGGATATCAGCTGGAAACAAAAGATTAATCTGTTATTCTGCAAAAATGCTAGGTTTAAAAGCACTAGACTGGTAGAGAAAAGAACCGTGAATTGTCAAGTCTCGAAGTTTTTAACATCACCCTGAAAAGGTAGGGGAAGGTGTCAAATTTACACAAAACAAATCATATATTTGGTGTTTATCAATTATATTCAGTCAATAAATTTGTTAATATGCTTATATAAACTTTTCAGCTAAGAGTTAATTTTCCAATTTATGTCATTGCAATGACTTGCTCAGATACATGAGTTCTTTTTTCACAACTTCATTACTTTCTGCAAGCATCCCTAAAGTTTTAAATTTAGCAATGTTGGTTTGCAGCGATCATTTTTATATTTTTCACACCCCTCGATTCATGCCATCTGCTGCTCCTATGAAAAAAAAAGACGCGTTAGTATTAAGCTTATTTCACTTGCAGTTATCCATAAAACTCCTTCCCTAAAAAATTAAAGCATTGATCAAAGAGGCATCTAAAGAAAATACAATGTTGTGAAATAGCTCAACATTTTTGTCACTGACAACAAAGATAATTGCAGATTTGAGAAGATTTTCAAACAAAAACTATTGGATAATTTGTGGTAGAATCATAAGAAGTGCACTGAGGCTCAAATCGGCGCTATCAAAACCCGTTACAAACAGACGGATTCTACAAATGCACTGCAAATGTTGGACTCCTTGTGTTAAGCAAACTCACCTGACCTGAGGCCTGTAGAGAATCTACGGGGTGTTGGAGGAAAGTGAGAAAAAGGCCGCTTCACGTGTTCTTAGAAATGAACATAGTTTTCAGAAGCTTGACATTTCTGCTTAAAATAACCGTTTAATTGATCTTATGTAATATTCTCACTACCTGGGACGCCGAGTTTTTGGTTCTCATCTTCACTAAGACATAATTATCAAAAGCCGAAGAAATAAAGGCTTTAAATATTTCACTCTGTGAAACAAAGTTGTATATGAGTTTTCACAAACTTGAAAGGAGTTATTTTTAATGAGCTTTTTACACAGTAGTTCAACTTTTTTTTTTTTTTTTTTTAGTTGCACCTGGAAGTGACCTACTGTAACTGTGGAGGAGCTGCAAAGCTGTGCGATTCGGGTGGAATGTACTAATATTTGTTGTTCGACTGATTCGACTTCTGGGTGCCTTTTTTAAAAATCATTTTACAAGGTCATTTAAATCTCAAAAGGTGAACAGCTTGAATGTGTTTATGTATTTCTTTTAGTGCATAGCATGGACACAAAACCGCTGGTTTGCGAGCAAAATGTCTTCCCAAAGTGGCTCATACTTGGAAAGTGTTTCCTCTGGGGGAATCCATACATCACGCGTCTCCTGTTTCAGACTGATGATCCATTCCTGCCATCTGCTGCGCAGTGTGGTGCACCCATTTTTCACCTCCTAACAGGGAATATGTTGACAGTCTAAACTGGCCAGCAAACATATATATTGCTTAAAACTGGCACGCACAAAAACAACAACAAAAAACCAACAGCAAGAAAATGATGCTTGAGTCTGAGCTTGTAATGCTAAAGCAAAGTTACCTGCTGGCAAAAGATGACTTTGAGGCCTGAGTGAAAGGGTTCAGCTCTTTTCATGCCTCTGATCTTCTGCCAGCAGTTTCAGGCACCGCTGAGTTGCCGTCCTTTTCCATCTATCATTACATTCGATTTCTCTGAATCCCAATTAGTCCCGTTAGAGATGTGACTGCCTTCATCATTAGCAGGTCCCCGCAGATGCAACACCTCGTTGTGGTCGTCATTGTGATCATCCTTCACACTTTCCCTTATGTATGTGTGAGATAGAGAGAGAGAGAGAGAGAGAGTATGTTTACTGAAGTTCGGCTTTTGCAGCTATGCGGCTCACGCCATCATGCTGTACGGTGCCCAGATCAAGATGCCTTTTATCGCGGTCCATTTCCAAAAGCGGCGTCTCTCCTGCACCATGCAACAGACAGAATTTAGCAAACAAAGAGGCGGAGGCTGTAAAGACTGAGTTAGCCAGCTTCATTTGCACCGAGAGAGCAAGAAATCGAACATCCTGGAGATGCGAGCGTGGTTAATGACCAGAAAATGGCCGATCCAGATGGCCTCAGCTCCAGGGTGTCAGGGAAGACGGATTTGGCCACTTTGATATCTGACTGATAATCTGTCAAGGAAGTAACTCCTCATGTGCAAGCTTTTCCTTGTGTAAGATTTACTTTTTTTTCTTCTTTTGTGTAGTACATGATTGTTTATTATCTTATTCTATGGCAATAGATGATGCGACTGAGATTCTTGAGTGTTACAAGACTTCCTGTTTGGAAGGATCAGCGATGCAGAGTTATGATGACATGCTACATACAACTTTGCATTTGCAAGGTTTTTAAAAAGATGTGTTTCAGATCATTGAACTAATTTTAATATCAGACAAAGATGGTAGAGGGGAGTAGAACTGGATTTACTTGAGTAACCTATTGGAAAAAAAAAAGTTACATCTAAGGGTAGCTTTAATGCATCATTCTTAAATTCTGCATAAGTAATGTTACTTGAAGTAATGCTACTCTGTCCAACTCTAGTTGCTTCACTGAATGAAGAACAAACATGTTTTAATCCCAAATTCACCAGACACAAAATGAATATTGCTATACAGACTGAAGGCCAAAAGGGAGTTGCAAGATGATCATAATTCAAAATCGAGGCATCTGAAAATAGAGGATCATCGACTCGCCTCCCTTCTTTACCCCAGCGTGACTCCAACAGTAGAACATTTCCTTTGGAAAGTCTTCCCATTGCTCAAACGAGAGCAAGGTGTGTGTGCAGTGAGATAGTGGTGGGGAAGGGGTGGAAGAAGGTGAACAGGTGGCAGCCATCAGGTAATAGACAGGGGGAGAGTTCTGAATAGGAAACCTGCCTCCATTCCTCACGGAGTACCTGGGTGTCTGCCCTTCACCGGTGGTCCAACAGGCACAGCGAGCATGCAAGAGAGATGAAATGAGAACAGGTGGCGGCTCGTCATTTAACTGGGAATGGAGTTCCCCCCGGTAGGTCTGAGGCAACATGGCCAAAAGTGATGTTATAGACCATGTTTTTCTTCTACTCTAACAACAGGATCCCCACAGCGTGTACGTCGTGGCAGATCTTTGTATTTGACGCAAAGCAAGAGCTCTGTAATGCTAAAGCTTTACTGGAAACAGACCACGATGTTGGGTTGAATTCGTCTGGGCGTTTGAAAATGGAACATTTCCAGGAGACAAAAAGTGCAATGCCAGAAGAACATGAAAAATGTGTAATTAATGAGATACCTGCCACCAATTTGTTATTGGTCAAGGGCCAGGCTGCTATCATCGTGCTCTTGATTGAATTGCAGTCACGTTCGTCACTCTTTGAACCGCCACTGTCCCGATAGAGCTTTACACTCCTTCTTCTGCAGGGTTACAATTGACGGTTCAACCCCGCCCCCACCTACCCGTCTAACCTGTAGCCACAGACTGCTGAAAACACAGCGCACCTTTTTTTATTTCATTCCTAAATACAACAACAATGCAGAGCTGCTACTTTGTAACATACAATCTCTTAACTCTTAAAATCAAAACAGTGCTTTATTTGATTTTGTCCCCAAATAAAGCAGCGGTTTTACCATCTATTCTTCTATACTTCAGTGATGCTCAAATGTTTGTATCAGATCATCACAGTTAATAGGGCTAGTTTAATTGTGCTTCTTTATACGACTGATTAAAAGTTTCTTAAAATTAAAAACAAAAAAACAAAGTAAAGTTAACTGATTCAACAAAAAGGTTGTGAAGGCTTTGTTTGCCTTTTGGTGTTCTTGCATACAGTTTCATTTAAATTATACACAAAGGAAATTTATTCTTTAGGTGTAAAAAAAATTAGGTAACACTTTATTTGAAGGGGGTTGAATAAGACTGTCATGACACTGTCATTAACATGGCATAACACATGTCATGAACATGAATAAGCCTTCATGCATATTTATGACTGTTGTCATAAAGCATCATTCGGTAAATTATGACACTTTTAATACAAAGTTGACATTATTCAAAATGTATTTTTATGACAACTTGACATTAACCAAGAAAACATTACTGATATAAATTTGTTATAAAAGAATTAATGATTGCACTTTAAAAATTAGGTAACTTTATGTTATTAAAGGTAAAGTTTAAACAGTAATGATTTCCTGGTTAATATCAAGTTGTCATAACAAAGACATTTTGAATAATGTCAACGTTGTATTAAAAGTGTCATAATTTACCGAATGATGCTTTATGACAACAGTCATAAATATTCATGAAGGCTCATTCATGATCATGACATGTGTTATGTCATGTTTATGACAGTGTCATGACAGTTTTATTCAACCCCCTTCAAATAAAGTGTTACCAAAAATTATTTCAAAATTATTTTTATTATTTTGTGTTGTTTTATCTCATTAATTCCCCCTCCCCCCAAAAAAAAAATACACTGAAGTCTGACGTTGTGACATGACAAAGTGTGATAAAGGTCGAGGAAAGTGAATACTTTTGCAGGAAACTGTAAGAGTAACTGATGTTGTCAGGGCAACATTTCTTATAAAAATGACAAAAAAAGACATTTATGAGCTATATAAAGAGTTCTCACATCTTTTTAGACTGACTTTCATCCTTTCTGGAGAATGATTCATCCAGATTTTGATAAACGTAGACAGTTTTTTATCATCTGATATGAAATTCCCTCCATTTGTGGGAGAGTGCCTCACATCTCTATCTATCTGTCTGTCTGTCTGTCTGTCTGTCTATCTTAGCTAGTTAGCTATAAGTAGCTAACTAGCTGTCTATCAATCAGCGTTTTGGGTTCACAAGCCCTTCAAAGTGTGGTGTTTATCATCTGCATGCTCCCTCTCTTTTGCAGTGATGGAGGAGATCAGAGGAATGGGTCCTATCTCTAACATTGATATAGATCTGAACAAACAGCCGGAGTAGCCAGCTTGAAAGTGGACCTGGAGGGAAGTCTTTTTTTTAAAAAAAAGAAGATCCAAACTGAAGGGAATGTGAGGGATATTGGACACCACTTAGAGGAGAGTAGCATCAGTGTATCAATCTTTCACTCGGATTTCAGGCTTGGTTGAAAGTCACGAGTCAAGAAGAAAATGGCAAGTGGTTATGATTAACATCAGAACTGCTTAAGAAGTGTGTGAATGAGAGTCATTTGTTATCTTCATTCTTACTATATCCCCTGTTGCTTGGGACTTTCTGATGATTGTACCGGTGTTTTGTCTCTCCAGTTTCTCTATTCATCCTTTTTTTTTCTGTCCCTGAGATCATGAAGAGAAAAAACTGATTCTTTCCCTTCTTACAGAAACAAACAGCAGTGTGGGGCATGTCTCCTTTGATAACACCTGCTTCCTCACCACATAAAGGACCTTAATGTAACAAAGCATAGAAAGTGAAATACTTATTCATAATTCACTGTTAATTTGTGACTCCCTGTCCTGTAGTACAGTGTTTGTCAAATTGTTTCCAGTTTGTAAATAATGTAATGCAGTTTTATGAGTAAAAGTGGCCATGGGCCATGAAATAGTAATGAACTGAGGGAGCGGGCTTAAGCAGAACTAAGGAGATATCCGCAGCTGTGATTAGACACATAAAAGAATGCGTTTCTTTATTTATTAATGTGACAAACTGTTGAGTGGTCTGTAGACATTTTGCTTATCAACACAAGGAAAATAAATGGGGATGTTTCAATAAAGCAGATGTCCCTTTATTGAATATTACTGGGGTTTATGGAAAACTGGTGTAAAAATCCTGAACATATAAATGAATCTGTTGTTGCTGCATTTCTGTAGCAGTGAGATTTGAAGACTGTTGTGTACTTTACCACCCACTCTGTCGCTACGTTTGCACATACGGGCACATTTAGGTGATTATCTGCTTCTTGTTACTGTAATATCTAACTCATGAAGATCAGCACACATCTGCCTTATTTGAAAAAGCATGTTCTTGTGCCTTTTCCATTTTGAAGTGTGGTAAAGTCTCTGTCGTGACATCTGGATCAAACAGGGGAAACGGTAAGTCGAAGGTTGTTAAATAATAGTCCTTTCAACACGCCAGTAATCTTTAAATAAGTAAAATATACACTTACAAATAATTCATTTACCATAAACTATAATGGCTTTTAACGTGATTTTATGTGGCAGAGCAATGCAAAGTGAAGTGCACCAAGAAGGATTTACGCTTTACAAGAATTACAGAAATAAAGGTCCAAAAAAGAATGCAGGGCTTTTGTATGTAGCCTCCTTTACTTTAACACCCATAAATAAAATCCAGCGCAACCTTTAAATAGTTAATGAAGTCTACCTACGTGGACATTATTCTCTGCATGAACACGTCTGTTCTGTGAAGGACTCATAGGAACCACTGGTCACACGTTACTGCTTTGTGTGACGGTGTGCTCAGCACTCTGAGTCGATGAGAAGATGGACTGAGTTCAGGACAATCTTGCATGAAGGCAGAAAAAGACTTGAGTCCGTAGCAGGGTTATCATGATCAACCGAGGGCAATAGATGTTTTGAATGTGTACAAGTCATAATTTTTTTTACAATAACTGCTTAAAAAAAAAAGAAGAACATCTGTCCTAAACATAGCTAAAATGTATACAAAATGTTGAAAGCTTTACAATTCTTATTATAATTAGATCCTAACAGTGTATGCCAGATACTGTCAGAAATGCTTTTTTTTTTTTTTCCCAATCAAGCGATCACAAGTAGTGCTTTCCGGTTGTTATTTAGAATGCAATAAATTGACCACAAAAGAAAAGTAATAATGAAAACATCCAACAAAAAACAAGCAAACAAAAAACCCCACTTTGCCTGCAGTAAGATTGTCCTGCATGTAGAAAACATAACTTTTTTTTTTTTGCGTGTGTGTGTGTGTGTGTGTGTGTGTGTGTGTGAAATAACAGAAGTTAACAGAGGCAAATCTGGAAGACCAAAGCAAGTTCTTCAATCAAAATCAAAATCAGTGCTCATGATGAGGCAAATGTCTATTTCTGGGAAATAAAGTGTTCTCAATGTTACCAGTTTAATTAGAGTCTATAGAGAAATCAAGTGTTCTTTGTTGAGAGTGAAGTCATTTGTGACACACACCCACACGCATGCACACGCACACACACACACACACACCCACACACACACAGAAAAACAAATTTACCGTAGAGCACTTATATCTACACAAGAAGCAAACAATGAAATCAATGCTGTGTACAAAATTGAATTCTATTCAAGAGATTTTAAAAAAACAAAAAACCTCATTTTCAATTTAGTGTGTCATTTCCACTAAGTAGCTTTAGTCAATGCATGTCTGCTCCTCCTTCTGAAGTGTGCCACTTAGTTCTAAGTATAAAAATCCTTCCAAATCCCCTCGAGAAAACGCCAGCTTAAGTACTGTAGGTTAATGTTTGCCATACTTGCTTCCCCCACTCTGGGCAAGATTATGTTAGAGAACATGAATCATCACCAGTGGTGAGTCATGGGGGGATAGTTGGTTTGGCTATGTATGCAATAAAGCAGAATGTGATTTCTTTCTTAGCTTACATTTTATTAGTTTAAATACAATAGGATGCGTCTTTAGGATTTATTTATATTCAACCTGGTTTTTGCTGTGATAAAACCAAAAAATAATAAAAAAGTTGGATCAGAATGTCATTCTTTTTTGAGTTCCCTGCTTAAATTACCCATATATTTTATAGCATAACTTATTACATTTTATTTACCTAGATTTTCTTGTGCCACAACAGAAAGGGAGAATGTGCTATGATTGCTGCAATACTTAATTTGACCCATAGATGTCCTCATTCAGCAAGTGGTTCTGCTGTGATTTTGTTCTAAAATTAAGCTACCTCAGTAAACCCAATCTGGGAAAAACAAAAAACAACAAAAAAACTAATTTCTATAAAAAAAAAAACAAACAAACAAAAAAAAAAAAACATTTTTGATGTTATACCTGAAAAACAAATCTTTCATGTCACTTTTTTTGATTGTTGCATATATAGATAAACATAACATGTGAGCCTCTTTTTTTATTGTCTTTAAACATCACTTCCTCTCTCGTAAGTTGTTGCAGAGTTCTTGCATGTCTAAATAAAGATGTGCTCCAGAGGGAGACCTATTGGAAGCTGCAGTGCAGGCTCATCTCCTCTGTCGCCTCCACAAAAGGTTTCTTTAAGTCGGCATCTGAGACACAAGTTGATCCAAGAAAGTTGAGACACGTGTCTGCAAAGAGTATGATTCACACGTTAAATAGACAAAAAACACTGTCAGTCAAAAACTCAGCTTTCTGTTTTTGACACGACTTAACCTCGAGAGAGGTTTAGTTAGTGAGTAAACTTGATCTATTCAGCACCTTTAGATTTAGACAAAAATAAAGTGCTTCACAGATATATTGATATAAAACAAAGACAGAAAGAACAACTGATAAAAACAATAACACTGAACTAATAGCTTGTCTGAATAAAAGTACCTCAATCTGCTTTTTGAAGGAATCGACCAAGTCGGCCACAAGGAGAGACGGGGAAGGGCATTCCACAGCCTGGGGGTTACTGCCTGAAAGGACAGGTCACCTGGAGTTTTAATATGGGCTTTAGGGACCTTCAGAAGATCAAAAAGCGCAATCTGAAGAATAAGAGGTCAACATTTCTGTGAGGTATTGAAGGTGGAGCTGTCCATTAGAAGCTCTAAAAGTTGAGATTAGAAGTCTGAAATAAATTCTACGTTTGTCAATGTAGCCAAGGAGGAGAAGATACAACTGGTGAGATGTTTGCCTTTCTGTCAGGTTTTGTTAAAAGCCTCGCTGCGGCACTCTGAACTAACTGGACATAATTAACAGCAGACAAGTAAAAAGGAGCCACTACAGCCTAAATGAAAGGAAATGAAAACATGAATAATCATCTTAATCACCAGATTTGGGCAACGTCGCGGTCAATTTAGAAATATCTCTCAACTGATAAAAGCAACTTGTTTCCAGAAGTATCAGTCTGGAGAAACCGACCGGTCAAACAGAACACTGAGCTTGTTTGGCCCAAGGGACTTTCTGTACACGAGCAATGATAAAGGTTTCAGAAATTACCTGCAGACTATTGAATTTAATATCGTCAGCACACAAATGGAAAGACACTTTATGTCTTTATGTCCCTTGATGAGATTAGCCACTGCTAATAATCTCATCAAGGGAGATGATGTGTAAAAGGAACAAAACAGGACCCAGGATTGAACCCTGAGGAACAACCATCCAACAGCACATTATGTTATTTGCAAACATGGAAAAAAAGTTCTGCTGCTCTGATAAGTGGAAAATCACTTAGGAACACTTCCAGGATTTCTTACGGGAGGTGCTCTTCAGCTCTGTCGGAATCCACAAGTAGAAGACCCCAACGCACGTCCATTCGAAGCAATGGGCCGTCTCCTTCCGGCGATTGGGAATTCACCATTCCAGAGCTTTGCTACAAACCCTACAAGGCAATCATGGAAGACAAGCATCAGCCTTACCCATGCTACGTGGGTATTCTTGATTACTGGTAAGTTGACTGCAATTGGATTTGTTCAATTTCTAAATTACACATTTCACCCTAAAATAAACTGATTTTACAAACAAGCCTCCTGCTTAGACTGGCATGTGTACAAAAACCCTCACTAGCAGATGAAAAAAAGGCACTAAGCAATGCTTTAGAATCTCTGAATCACAAAGCAAAAAGACTGTCAGCTCCACTGCTGCAGTGCCTAGATCTTAAGCAGTGAGGAGACAAGAAGAATGTGGAGCAGACGTGGGTGGTATTTAAAACTACATATAAATAAATAAAAGGTGTAAATAAATAAATAAGTAAGTAAGTAAAATCCCAGCTACATCGCTGAGCTGATCGTTATCTCATGTGGGTTGAATCAAAACAGATCAAATGGAGGACAAGCTGCTTAATTTTCTTGATTTAGCCTTGAATCTTTAGGCTTCGACTCAGAACTTGATTTATATTCAGCTCATGCGTACATATTTAACCTTATCAATGCACTGAGTTCGATTGCACTTGACACTCATATAGGACTCATATGCCTGTGTACAATGCTTCTCATTCAAGCAAAGAAGAAGAAGAAGGGCTTTTTTAAGGAGTGATACCTCCGCAGACATTTAGCTTTCTTTTCTGTCTTCAGAGAACGAATAATATAAAAGCCAGTCATCAATGAGCATTTTTTTTTAGAATATTATTCAAATTAGGCTTTCTAAATTATAAAAGGACCAAAAGTACTTAGTTTCAGATCCGCTATCACCTGACAACCCCTCAAGAACAGGAAAAAAAAACCTTTTTTGTTCATTTTTCAAGAACTTTCTTTCTTGAAAGTAGGTAGCATAGGCTTGTATTCAGCTGCAGCAGCTAATGGAGGAGTATTCACAGGACAGCTGCCAGATTAGCACCATTCAAAGCAAAAAAAAAAAAAAAAAAAACTAACCAATGCTTGACACCTATAATTTTTGCTTTTGAACAAAATTAAACGTCAGAGTGTTCAGACCCAGCAAGTCAAGTGTGACAGACTCTGTAGCTTTAATTTTGACAAAAGTGATTGTTGTTATCCAATGTCTGAAGTTACCTCAAGGTCCTTTAATAGTAAAAGAAATTATTGAACACAAAACTTTGCAGAAACTTACTTGAAATGCACTGGGGTCCGTTTACGGCACTATAGATATACAGTGCAGAGAAAAGGAACTGGTTCTTCTACACATTTAGTCTATTTTGCTTTTTTCCTCACTGTTAAATATTTCAAATCATCAATAGTAATTTCAGACAAAGACAATTTGAGTACACACAAATAAATTGATCAACTGTATGTTTCCATTTAATGTCAGTCACCGAACGCAGACCTGATAACTACCAGGCGTATGGGACAATAATAATAATAATAATAATAATAATAATAATAATAATAATAATAATAATAATACACTTAATTCTTAAAGATATTAAAAAAGCAACACATCATACCATAGTAAAGAAATCCAAAACGAATTGATGAGACACAGAAATCTACGTGCCATAATGACAAAACACCCTAGGGATCCACGCTGACTGCATTTAATGTGAACATTTTGTCTTGTATTTTTCACCAACTTTATTGAATTTTTCTTATCCCCATTGTCATATTTGCCCTTTTCCTCATTTCGAAGTACATCCATATTTTGCACATTCTAGTCAGAACATTTATTTTGTTTGCAACATGCTGTTCTTCAATTTCTGGGTTGGAATAGTGAAAAAGAAATATTAGTAAAAGACAGTCTGAGTGATACATTCTGAAGTAAACCGACCCATTAATGATTTTTTATTTATTTATTTTTTTATTGGAGCGAACACTGGTTGTTAATAAAGACGATTCCTTTTATTGGGTACCTTTTTTCTGTCACACATTAACCTGCGATTGACAAATAGTGAGTGATGACTGACAACTGTGCTCTACACACAAATCTCTACGTTCACGAGGCCTCAGCTTGTTTTTCCGTGTCTATACAAAACAAGTGGGAACGTGTCAACCAACTTGTACTCATGTTAATTCTATTTTTTGGGTTCATGTGACTCACTGGTTTTTAGTTACATATTGTAGTCCGACAAGGCTAGAATCAAACTTCTCAAAATGAAAGTTTGAATTATTTAGTACCAGGGATTTAAAACCATTTCATTCTCTTTTCTAAACGCCAGCTCATACTAGAGACACAACACTTAAACATTTTGTCAAAGATCTCAGTGATTTTGCACAGCTCTGACCTGCAAATTTTGATTTCTCTTTATGTACTGTGCATGTATACCAAGCTATTTTCTTTTTTTGTTTTTGTTTTAGAGGCTCTTTGCTTCTTTTCAGTTTGGTAAATCATTTATACCTTTATTTTGGCCACAGATTATTTTTTTTTAAACTATACTAAAATGTTTGCACTGCTGATTTTTTTAAGCAGTCTTTGTTGCCTTATGTTAGTGATTAACACAAGTAGCAAGCATGATGACATGAACAAGGATTTTGTGTTTCTGATTAAGTCTCTCTATGAATAGCATGTGCATATTGGGATCAACAGCGTGGAATTCAGTGTTCTGCTGCATCAATCCCAGGCATTTGTTCTTCTGATGCCTATCGAAGAACGAACAATAATAATAATAATAATAATAATAATAAAAACAGTGTCTTAAAAGATTTAAAATGGTGAAAAAAACAAAACAAAACTCACTCACTGTTGGTTTCAAGCTCACACTTTTTGTCTTCACTAGAGCCAAATGCTGACTGTGACGAAGCTGATAAAAATCAAGCTGAAACTGAGGGAATGATGCACTTTGTAAGCTAGCAAAGACATTACTTGGTTATGATTGTTCAGTACAGCACATTCCACACTTATCGGCAACCTTGAGAAAGATGTGTGTAAAAAAAAAAAACCCCCAAAAAACTTAATATAATTTTAAATCTTAATGAAGGTCTATAATCCTCTGCAATTATTAAAAAAACAACAATAAAAACCAAAAACAAAAAAATAAAAAAACTTTAATTGGTAACAGTTTCCACTGGGGAAAAAAAGTCTCAAGCTGAAAACTGACTGATTTGGGCAAAATCTTCAGTGACACAGTAATTGTTTTTCAAATGTATGTTTTACTTTTTAAGTTGATTCGGGTGAAATGGACTTTAATTAGTAAGCCACAACTTCTTTCTGTTTGCTGGGGGAGTAGAAATAAATGACACGTGCGCCCATTTCTTCTCAAAACGGCAGAGACAAAACAACACAGCTTTTATTTTAGGTGCTATCTTAACTTAGAAATGACTGCGATTCATTTTTCGAACATTTTTCTACGTTGCTGTAATGAAGGATGGCTTTATAAACACCAGAGCAACCAAAATGTGTAGCAAGTGCTCTGACTCTTTATCAACAAAGTTTCTTCGAAAAATAAAAAAGAAATAAATAAATAAATAGATTAATAAATGTGATTCTGCCTGCATCACTAAGTCAATTAAAAATGCATTTATTTAAAAAAAAAAGAAAAAAAAAAGTATGCATTCATTTTTCTTAACTATTGTTTGGAGCTTTTTTTTTTTTATATTTCACCATTTTCACGGGTGGCAGATATACACGTTGAACTGAACAGGGGAGCTCCAGCAGAAAGCAGCCATGTGAAATATTGATCAAACCATTCCTGACTGGTCAAACTGACAGTGCTGCAACAAGCCCGGGCCTCCTTTGTGTCAACCAGAGGGAGTTTTCATTTTTGGTTGCTGCCTTCCTCACAACAGGGCAGGTGAAGGGTCACCGATACAACATTGTCCATGGAGCTGGCTGAGATTCAAAGTGTTTTCGGGGGAAACTTCAAAAGCGCCGGGGCAAACCAGATCTTGAATCTGGGTTCACTGCCCTGAGGACAGTGTCCCTGCCACCTGCTGCAGGCTATACTCATGTACTTGTTAAAATGGGCAGCACATATCCTCGTAGTAATGCTTTGCAGCGCCTTGCAATAGTATTCATAACCCCTGGAACTTGTTAACATTTTGTCATATTGCAACACAAACTAAAATATATTTCATTGTGTGGTTTGCACATGTATCCAGCCCCCTTTAATTTGATATCTCTAAATAAAATCTGGTACGATCAAAATTACTGAAGAAGTCAATCAGTTATTTTAATCTAGTTCAAATAAAATTCCATTAAAATATTGAATTGATCCTAAAGTGAATTTAAATGTTGTTGTAACTCATATTATTCAAGGTTCTTCAGAGAGTTGTTGATGGCTGTGGGCAGGAAGGAGCTCCTGTAGCAGTCTGTATTACAGCAGTTCCCAAGAAGCCTCTGAATGAACACACCTTTTTGCTATAAGGCAGTCTCATGAAGAGGATGCTTTGGGATTCTCTTGATTTTGTGAAGAATTTTTCTTTCTCCAAATCTCCCACAGTGGCCTTAGAACAGAACCGGCCTTATTTAACAGCTTGTTGAGCCTTCGTTTAGTCCTCGGCTCTGATGCTGCTAGACTAACAGATTATGTGAGAGGAGATGATACTCTCCACAACAGACTTATAGAAGATGTGCAGCATCTTGGTGTGAACACTGAAGGACCAAAGCTTCCTCAAAAAAATCCAGTCTATTCTCTCTCATCTTAGATGGCTTCACTGCTGAGAGTCTGTTGTCCAGGTGAACACCATCGGTGGTTTTGAGTAAAAACACAGCCATCATGTGAAGACAGAAGTGTGTTAGAAGTCAATAGTAAATGCCGCATTATGAGGACCAAGGAAAACATCAGGCAGGTCAGGGATAAAGGTGTGGAGAAGTTTGCAAAGAGCTAGGCTATAAAGCAAAATTCTAAGCTTTGAACATTTCACAGTTAGTCATGTTATTATTGGCTGCAAACCTACAAGGACATGACTGTCCAAGGAGAAACGCTCTTGGTGGAATGCTGCCTTGGGCGATCTCTGCTGTCAGTATCATCAGAAACGCAAGAAAGGGGACAAAGACAAAGTCGTTGTTTCCACAAATCTGGGCTTCAAGGAGGAATGGAAGACAACTGTTGGAAGAAAGCTATGTGAAATCTCTCGTTAAAGAGTCGAACACATCCACATGTCAATGTGGATGTGTTACAATACCTAATCAATACAATACCTAATCAATAATCAAAATATCGACAAAGATTAAAATCTCTAAAACATGCCAAGATTGAGCTTTCATTGTTCTTGGATCATAATTATGTTTGTACCAGTTGCTCTTTGTAGTTCCTTCAACCTAAGGGAAGAACAAATTCCTCTAAAAAAAGGGGGATGTTCTCTGCTGTCTAGAATAGTTTTGGCCTTTTTCACCATGTGCCTGTTCCAGGTATCTGTCGCGGTGCTCTGTAGAATGTCAATTCAACTATGCCAACTGTGGCAGAATCATATTCTGGGAATGTTTTTTCTTTTTTTTTTTTTCTTTATCAGAAACAGCGTAGTTTCCGATCTGGGATAAATATCTCAGAAAAAGGCCTAATTACAAATGCAGGCCCCAAGTTTCAGATATTTATTTGCAAAAAACAACAACAAAAAAACTTTAAAAACCACATTTCTATGTAAGTATCTATTATAATATTTAACTTTAGTTCCACAGTTTAGTTATGTACAAGACATGATATTTTTTTTCTTCATACAATTAGGATTTGACATTTTCAGTGTATTCAGACAGGAAATCTCCTAATTTCACATTATAAGCCCCCTTTTTTTTCATACAGTACTTAAATTATACTTAAATTATATTTAAGCTGTGTCTTAGCTAAGATTTCCTACCAACTGACTGTATCTCTGTGCCAGTATATTTACCCAGCTTGAGTCTTATGTACAGTGCTGTGCGATATTTGTTCAGGTGTGCTGATAGACATCCAAAAAGAGCAAGGGACGGTAGAGAAAATATAATAGGCCATTCAAGCAACTGACACTGAGCCTCTTGAGAACAAGCAATGGTAACCTAATTACGGCGGGGAGACAGAAAGCCGTAGTGCTGTTATATCTAAGCTCGCCAAATAGAGAACATGTTCATTTACATTTTGATATAGAAAAGCAACAACTAAACAACGTCTCCATAGAACTACACAGATATATGTTACGGTTCTTCAAAAATTTGCATGCATACAACCCAAAACAGAGTTTAGCTCATAAAAAAAGAAAAAAAAATGTGTTTATGCCTTTCTCCTGTGGAAAATGACAGCAGTTAATTTCGTATGACAGCTTTTTAGCGAAGCTTTTCAGTTGTTTCCAAGCTGCCACATGATGACAAAGCAGCTGAAAGCACCTCAAACAAGAATCCGACACCTTCTACCTTCCTCTTCCTTCCCGTTACTCGTCTTTGTCGCTAACAGCCTTGCTAATCCTTTGACCTGTGGGGTGCTACGTCAGTCTTTTTGCAGCGAGAATCAAGGTATTCTCCACGGAACCAGCTGGTGCACCACTTGTGCCCGTTTGATCCTTTGGCAGACTCCCAATCCCGCTTCAAGTATATTTTTAGGATATTAGAAAACTGAAGAAGCGTTGTGTTCCCTGCAGTAATGTTGGGTAGATGTGTCTTTTTTGCTTTCAGTAGTTGTCAAGCAACTTCTCATTAGTTTCTCATGGAATGTCGGGGGAAAAAAAGCAGGCAGAATGCTTCCTCTTTTTCTTTTTTTTGTTTGGAAGAGTCTTGTTTTTGTTCTCTGTTTTTGCCACTCTGTAAAAGTGGCAAAGTCCAGCTAGGATTTTAGCAGTAACAACTACAGGTCGTTTGTTGCACATCCAGAAACTGAATTCGGTTGACATGGTACATTATTATTAAAGGTTAATATTTGACATTCTCACAAAAAGAAAATACAGACACTTTGAGGTGTTTCTTGTTTGAGTGCTTCCCAGGATAATGTTTGCTTTCTACATCAAATGTATAAATCGATATAGACTTGCGTAAATTTAGGTTGTCTTATTGTCAAAGTAATACAAAAATGCTCTCTTTGTGATTTAGCAAATATGGTAAACACTTTCATATTTTGTAAATGAGCTTTTAAATCTCAAAGAGTCTCTATTTAGTGTAGAGTAATTAAGATGTGCTCCGACTAACCTAAGAATTTAACATTGTGAATTAACAATAATGTACAGAAGCACTTTGCTGCAACATTTATACTCATCACAATATGACAAGAACCTTTCATGTTTCTACAATATAATTTCTCTATTGTAAGATAATGATAATTTACTATGCAAATGTCATATAAATGTTAGAATAGTACGTTTTTGTAGTTCAAACATAAAAGATTTCACGTTCAGAAATTCCAGAAATCTCTCCATCTACGCAAAATGAAAAGGGTTCAATTTGTCATAGAAATAAAGCTTGGCACATTAGCGTATTTGAAATAATCTTTGGCCAACTCTGTCTTCGGTCAACCTTGCGTGCGTCCAGATGTAGCTGGGACTATCTCACAGTACTCTACTCGACAATAAAGCTTGCCTGAATGTGGTTCAGGAGGAGTAGCTTGTATCCATGGAGCCTCCCGTTCAGCTCCGATTGATTAATTGGCTGCCACCTCAATCAGATCAGACTCATTATTCCTCCTGTAACGTGTTTTAAGTTTGTTCTCAGCACACCCAAAATAATCACAGTACTGTCTGAGCTGCTGAATAAAAGCAAATCAATGCAGGTAAACACATCAGCTATCTGCATCTCATCAAAGTTATGATATAAGCTAAACATTATATTCCAACATTAGATGCTATCATGTTTTAACGCAAAAACGTCATTGTTGTAACAATATATTTTTTAATATTCGCACAATATATTATCACTGGAAAAATAATATTTGACTTGGACCACCCCTGACGGAATGCCCCCCGGGGTGGTGAACCAAATTGTGAATGTAAAAAAAAACAACCATTGCAGCCATTTTAACTTAACATTTTACATATTACATAAGTCAGTGCAGGTTTAACTACTACTACTAATGAGTATTTAATAGATAGAAAAAAGTACTAAAAAGTACATAATACTAATTCAAAAATAGTTAGTAAAATCCAGACAGTTAAAAATCAATTTAATTAAAGACAAATATGATTAATAAGCTGTTCTAATATTCCCTTTGATCTTGTACAGTATTTATAAACACCTTGTGCCGTTCAGTTTCTCAACACTGTCAGCGCTTTGAGGCAAAAACAAAACTTGTATTTATACATCCTGTTTGAAAGTTTGGTGTCTGAGGTGTTGGCCACTTATCAAAACTAAAATAATTTCATTATTATTATTATTATTATTATTATTATTATTATTATTATTTTCCATTTACTTTCCAGTGTCAACCTCCTCGTAGTTGTTAGGATGATTTTAGCCAAAATTTTAGTCAAAAACACCAATCTTGAAGGCGTTGGTTAGAGCGGATGTCCCATCTGTCTTTTTTACATTTTCTCTGAACCTTTCCTGTTGGATTATTGTCAAATAAAGGCCACCAGTGCCAAAAAAAAAAAAATCCTTAAAAGAACATCAATCTTCGACTTATATTCTTACGTAAAAGCTCATGTTCGACCCCTATTGTCTAATATTAACAGCTATGTTGATCTAAATGTTTGTTAATCAGGAGATTTTTTTTTTCTTTGACGATAATATCTGCATTTGGAAAAAAAAAAATCCTGATTAAGTAGTTGATTTAATCAATGTCACGCCAGTATAATTAAAGTGAAAAATGGATTTAGACAAGGAAAATATTTGCTATAATGCCTAAATTAACAGATTTATTTCTATCCTTGTATGATCAATAAACTTTAATGAATTCCAACCTGCTCCTGTTTGCTAACCATGAATAATTTTGGAGCTTGAGCATAAAAAAGCAGACTTTACATGCAGAACAATAATGATAAGCAAGATATTGATCTGAGTCTGGAAATCAGACTCAAAAGCTGTGTTTTTGCACTCGACATGATCTCTTTTTGTACACCGGCAGCAGCTTTTATTCAACAACAGATAAGACACGTTCAACCTCCGTCTTTTGTATCTGATTATCAGGAGCAATTTAAAGGAACACTTCCCAGCTACTCTTTAAGTATTTTTCATTAAAAGGTTTGGCAGCAAGGATTATTAGGACACATCACTCTCTCTCTCTCTGATCCACTTCCTTCCCCTTGTTATTTCCGCTGTGTTAAATTTTAGCTCTTTATTTCCTCTCCTGTGCCTCCGTACGTCTCCTGGGCTTTGAATTTCTTACTGTGTTTCTGTTGTGGTATTGTGACACCTCCTTCACAGTACCTGGTGCCACAGTCTTGACTTCCATTCTCTTTGTTAATCGGCAGTAAACAACACAGCTGTCTGGGGACTCCACACTCCTTGCATGGAATGGGATTGTGTTTTTACACCCAATAAAGAAGTGTGTGTGTGTGGGGGGGGGGGGAGAACTAAACAAGAAAACATTGCATGATTAAGGATGATGTCTTTCACACTTTGTGCATCATAAACAGTGGGGCTGTACCCCGGTTAATTTACCGCAACTAATTGACGCTGCCTCAGATATTTAAACATTGCTTTATTCGTTGGCAGGCAGAGTTATTCTCGAAATTGTATGGGTTCTGATTTTCGAGCTTCGGATAGCACTCACCGGAAGCTGTTTGATATTTATGTGCTATGTTTGATGCCAGAAGAGATAATAGTTGTTGGTCATCAAAACTATTAAACTTAATAATTACTTAATTACTTAATAATTGTGTATGCCTTTTAACTTCTGGAAAAGTAACCAGAAGAAAGTCATTGTAGAAAGAAAGTCCGGATTAAAACTTGTGAAACGTTACCTTGAGTATATAAAACATTTTAAAAGAATGAAGATTAATACTTTTTCCATTTGTGCTTTCATCTGCAAGGATTGTTTGCAATGCTCATTACCTAGAGATGCTTTAGGTCAAACAGACTTTTCAGCCAAATACCATCCTTAAAACTGTGAAAGAATTGGTAATCTCTGGTAGTTTTTAAGGGATTTTGAGTCTGTTGCACTATGCTAGGATCAAACATTACCTACTTTATGCAAGTCTGAATGCAGCCGTTGTTTTGCTGTCTCAACGCTCCCACACAATTCTTTTGAAACTGTGACATTTGTCAGTCTAATCCTGTTCCGTGTCAGCTAAACCTGCAGAGAGAACAAACACAAAAGCATAGAGGCAGATTAGCAACCTGAAGGTTAGAGGCATTAGCATCTGAGATTTCTAATGATTCCAGGAAGAATTTCAGTCAGTATCAACAGGCAGTGATGTCAGGCGAGTGGATTTGGTTGGTTTGTGTGAAAAAAATAAAAATAAATAAAAAATCAACCTGTTGGAGAATAAAACAAGAATGCAAATAGTTACAGTTCTTCTGGATAAACCTACATAACGCTCGAATCTTACTGTGTTTGATCAAAAGAGCCTCTTACCAATATGAACATATTTCTCGCTAAAACAGATCTCTTTCTTTGCAGCAGTGTGTGTGTGTGTGTGTGTGTGTGTGTGTGTGCGTTCTCCAAGAGCTCTTTTCAGCTGATTAAATATTTGAATATTTAAAAATGACAATCCTCAGCACAGCTGCACGTAGTCGGCAGGTTTGTTCCTGAGGGAGCCGGCAAGCTGTTCCTCCTGCATTCAGCACCACGCGCCCGCACTGCACGAGGAGTCTCCAGCGCCACTGGAGGGGACTCCATGTTATTTGTAGAATCTGATTTTCCACCATAAATACAGAGCACTCGGCACGCTCCTTGTACAAAAAAAAAAAAAAAAAAGACGAACCCAGAGGGCTGTGGAGTGGCGTGTTTTCAATTTGGCAGACCCTCCCCTTCTCTGGCTCCACCGCTTGCCTCTGTTTCATTGTGGCGAGCGTGACAGAGTGGCCGTGGCTAAAGCCCGGCTGCGACTATTTGCGGAGGAAGACAAGGTGGCGACACGTTTGGTCTGCATGCAAATATGACGCTATCTATATGACATAGATTACAAGCTTACAGCAAATAGGTGATCATTTAGAAACTTTGGAATGATGTTCGCACTAACCTCACGAGGTCTATAACGACCAACTTAATTGAAAAGCAATGATTTCTGTCGTCTTTATAAACCTTCACTGACCTTTTTGCGTTCCATTTGCATAAACTATTTATGGTAGCAACCGTGTCACCTGTGCCTTTGCTGTCATAAGCAATTACAAAGTGAGAAGATGGAGACCTTGCCCTGAGCGCTTTGTGTACGCCGGACATTTGTCAATTACAGTACTGGAAAAAAATGACTTGGAGTTTTTAGCATTAAATGAAGTAATACCAGGACACGTCTCCTGAACTTGGCCCACCTTTACATTATGCTACGTCACGTATTTTATTTGGCTATTGTGTTGAAGACCGACACAAAGGGAGTTATGCATTTCAGTAATAGGAATGTACTAATCACCAAGATTTAAATAAAAAAATAGACTTGAAATATTCAATATATAATGAATATGTATAATATATGACTTTCACTTCCTGGAATAATTAAACAATATTGCATTTTTTTAAGGTTTTGTTGCCTCTATTGGTCTTTATTTGATAGTGAATTGACAGGAAAGTGGGGAAAACATGCAGCAAAGGTCACCGGGCCGGGACTCGAACCTGTGACATTCACTTTGAGGACTAAGACCTATATGTGTGGGGTATGCTTTACCCACCACAGCAACCCGTACTGAATGTTTTTCATGATGTCTAAAATGTTTTCATTAAAACTTTTTGACACAAACTTCTTTTATGCTATTTTACAAGCAACAATAAAGATAAAGCAAATTCTTAACTCCTATCGCTTAGAGCCTAAGCTGTCTAAGTCTTAGACAATTTTCAGTTTTACAAACTCATTTTCACAGCATTTCAGATAGAGTTTGCACATTTTGGTTATTCTCATTCTATTTCATGTTTTTCTCGGCGAAACCCAAATATTCTGTTCAAAATTTATATTGTTGCCAACAAAGTAGCAATCTCTGACATACAATTTGGTTGTTAATACAATCCAGCCTGGACTGCATTAATTTCTAAGAAACACACTCTTCTTTCTCCAGGAAGAAGAAGTTTATAATTGGTGCAATTATTATACAAATGTTACTTTGCATTTTTGAACTATCAATGCTAACTGCATTGATAGTTCAAAACTACATAAAACCCACATAAAGCCACCAAACCTGCTTTGGTTCATGTTTGGTGGCTTTATGTGGGGTTTTTTATGCACCCACTTTTATTATTCCATTGTTTTTATTGATTAGTGCTATAGTTGTTGTTTTTTTTACTATGTTTATAAAACCAAATTACCGCTTCGAGGGCCAATAAAGGTTTACTGAATTAAAGTCTCTCAGCTACAATATATACATTTTTGTTACTGAGGAATGTTTGATACTATGAATAACAAATCTGTTTTCTGTGTTCAAGCTTAGTTAATTATTAAGCAGCAGTGATGTCTTATTTTATTATAGACTTCTTCTTACACACAAATACTTTTTATGCAGTTTCTCCCACTATCAGCATTTTGTGATTTGTTTGCAACTGGGTTATTTGCAGTTGTTTAAAAAAACAAAAAAGAAACAACAAAAAAACAAAAACAAAACAACTCTACCTCAGATGTAAGAACTGTAAAATCACAAAGTTTGAAATACATAATCCATCTGCCTACCTGCATTTTTCAAACAGACAAAATAGTGCATGGATTAACTTCTAAACACTGATAGAAATTATTAACTAAGAAAACAAACACAAGAAGATATAAATATTTTCTTAAATAAATCAAGAATATTGGACAGGGAATGAGGAAATTAGGAAATACACTTGTGCATCTGACTAAACTACACAATAACAAATATAACAACATAAAAATAGAAAAAAAAAAACAACAACAAATGAAAAAAGATAACGCAAAATACTGTAAAAATTGTACAATAATGTTAAATAGGTGTTTAAGCATCTAAAACAAAAAATAAGATAATGAGTGTAATAATAAATAATGAACTTTAAGCCAAACTGAGCAGATGCTCCCTAAGCTGTTTTTTTTTAAGCATCTAAACTCTTGCCTTCCCTCATGTCCTCATGAAAACTGCTCCACAGGTGCGGGTCATAATACAAAATGAATGCCTGTTATTTGGTTCCCTGTCTAGGTGTAAAAAACCCCCAAAACAAAACAAAACAAACAAAACAAACAAACAAAAAAAACATTTTCAAAAGACCTGAGGAGTCTGAAGGGCCTTCGGAAAATCCAATAAAGAGGATGGACATTTTCAGCAAGAGCACTTTAGTATCTTTTTTAAACTTTGTTAATGGCTCTGGATGAGCACAACCCAGAAATTTTAGTGTCAAAGAATTCAACCCCTAATTTGCTTCTAAGCAACCCAGGCTCTCTACTGAAATGTTGTAATTAAAACAGCACACCCCTAGATTGGTTTGAGTTGTACACAAATTCAGCATGTAAAACACATGATCTTGAATTTTGAATTGAACACATGTACTGTAGATAAAACTGGATTTGCCCCTAATCTTGTAGGAGCAGAGTGCCACTGATACATCCTTCTAGTAGTTCAGACTTTATTTTGTACAAAACAAAAACATATTTCAAACAATTATTTCAAAGACACATCTTCACAAATGACTAGAACAGAGAATAACAAACAACAATAATGGCCACTTTTTTTTTCTTTTTTTTTTTTACTTACTACCAAAATAGAAATAGTACTGTGCCGAGGAGTATGAAGGGTTTGTACAATTACAGAAAATCCAATAAAAAGCGTGAATTTTAAGACTATTAAGTCAAGACAAAGTACATTTTTTTTGCAGAAGTCTTTGGTATGGCCTAGTTAAAGTCTGAACTAAATCTGATTACAATGATGTAGCAGCAAACCGTTTGTGCCCCAAAATTTGATTTGAAGAAATAAATAAATAAAAAAAATCACATTCTGCAAAGGAGGATGGACTAAAATTCCTTCAACGCAATGAAAGACTCACTTCTAGTTGTCACAAAAGTCTGATTAAAATTACATATTTAGATAGAGCCAGGAAGGACGGCTTATTTTTCTTCATAAATCAAACAACAATTTGAAAACTGCCTTTTGTATTGAATCAGGTTAGCGCTGTTGGATATTAAAACTTGCTTGAAAATCTGAAACATTTGTGAGATGTTTTTTTTTGTGAGAAGAAAATGAAAAATAGAAAAACAAAACAAAAAACCTTGAAGAAATATCATGTAACAGCGCTGAAGGAAACATAAGAGCTGAAGTGTCACAGTTCACAGATTATTCCTCCAAGAAAACACAGTTTGAAACTCACAAACAGCAGGTCAATATTTGTTGTACAGACTTGTCCAGCATTACAGAATTTTTTATTTTTTTTGTTAACAAGCACTAAAATCCATTCCCTGCGGTTTTGCAGTTCAGTTCGCATGCACCGTCTGTCTACATATTGTGAAAGACAAAAAGACGTGTGAATCAGACCACTCCTAAGACACCCCCACNAAAAAAAAAGTATGCATTCATTTTTCTTAACTATTGTTTGGAGCTTTTTTTTTTTTATATTTCACCATTTTCACGGGTGGCAGATATACACGTTGAACTGAACAGGGGAGCTCCAGCAGAAAGCAGCCATGTGAAATATTGATCAAACCATTCCTGACTGGTCAAACTGACAGTGCTGCAACAAGCCCCGGCCTCCTTTGTGTCAACCAGAGGGAGTTTTCATTTTTGGTTGCTGCCTTCCTCACAACAGGGCAGGTGAAGGGTCACCGATACAACATTGTCCATGGAGCTGGCTGAGATTCAAAGTGTTTTCGGGGGAAACTTCAAAAGCGCCGGGGCAAACCAGATCTTGAATCTGGGTTCACTGCCCTGGGGACAGTGTCCCTGCCACCTGCTGCAGGCTATACTCATGTACTTGTTAAAATGGGCAGCACATATCCTCGTAGTAATGCTTTGCAGCGCCTTGCAATAGTATTCATAACCCCTGGAACTTGTTAACATTTTGTCATATTGCAACACAAACTAAAATATATTTCATTGTGTGGTTTGCACATGTATCCAGCCCCCTTTAATTTGATATCTCTAAATAAAATCTGGTACGATCAAAATTACTGAAGAAGTCAATCAGTTATTTTAATCTAGTTCAAATAAAATTCCATTAAAATATTGAATTGATCCTAAAGTGAATTTAAATGTTGTTGTAACTCATATTATTCAAGGTTCTTCAGAGAGTTGTTGATGGCTGTGGGCAGGAAGGAGCTCCTGTAGCAGTCTGTATTACAGCAGTTCCCAAGAAGCCTCTGAATGAACACACTTTTTTGCTATGAGGCAGTCTCATGAAGAGGATGCTTTGGGATTCTCTTGATTTTGTGAAGAATTTTTCTTTCTCCAAATCTCCCACAGTGGCCTTAGAACAGAACCGGCCTTATTTAACAGCTTGTTGAGCCTTCGTTTAGTCCTCGGCTCTGATGCTGCTACACTAACAGATTATGTGAGAGGAGATGATACTCTCCACAACAGACTTATAGAAGATGTGCAGCATCTTGGTGTGAACACTGAAGGACCAAAGCTTCCTCAAAAAAATCCAGTCTATTCTCTCTCATCTTAGATGGCTTCACTGCTGAGAGTCTGTTGTCCAGGTGAACACCATCGGTGTTTTTGAGTAAAAACACAGCCATCATGTGAAGACAGAAGTGTGTTAGAAGTCAATAGTAAAATGCCGCATTATGAGGACCAAGGAAAACATCAGGCAGGTCAGGGATAAAGGTGTGGAGAAGTTTGCAAAGAGGTAGGCTATAAAGCAAAATTCTAAGCTTTGAACATTTCACAGTTAGTCATGTTATTATTGGCTGCAAACCTACAAGGACACGACTGTCCAAGGAGAAACGCTCTTGGTGGAATGCTGCCTTGGGCGATCTGTGCTGTCAGAATCATCAGAAAAGCAAGAAAGGGGACAAAGACAAAGTCGTTGTTTCCACAAATCTGGGCTTCAAGGAGGAATGGAAGACAACTGTTGGAAGAAAGCTACATGAAATCTCTCGTTAAAGAGTCGAACACATCCACATGTCAATGTGGATGTGTTACAATACCTAATCAATACAATACCTAATCAATAATCAAAATATCGACAAAGATTAAAATCTCTAAAACATGCCAAGATTGAGCTTTCATTGTTCTTGGATCATAATTATGTTTGTACCAGTTGCTCTTTGTAGTTCCTTCAACCTAAGGGAAGAACAAATTCCTCTAAAAAAAGGGGGATGTTCTCTGCTGTCTAGAATAGTTTTGGCCTTTTTCACCATGTGCCTGTTCCAGGTATCTGTCGCGGTGCTCTGTAGAATGTCAATTCAACTATGCCAACTGTGGCAGAATCATATTCTGGGAATGTTTTTTCTTTTTTTTTTTTTCTTTATCAGAAACAGCGTAGTTTCCGATCTGGGATAAATATCTCAGAAAAAGGCCTAATTACAAATGCAGGCCCCAAGTTTCAGATATTTATTTGCAAAAAACAACAACAAAAAAACTTTAAAAACCACATTTCTATGTAAGTATCTATTATAATATTTAACTTTAGTTCCACAGTTTAGTTATGTACAAGACATGATATTTTTTTTCTTCATACAATTAGGATTTGACATTTTCAGTGTATTCAGACAGGAAATCTCCTAATTTCACATTATAAGCCCCCTTTTTTTTCATACAGTACTTAAATTATACTTAAATTATATTTAAGCTGTGTCTTAGCTAAGATTTCCTACCAACTGACTGTATCTCTGTGCCAGTATATTTACCCAGCTTGAGTCTTATGTACAGTGCTGTGCGATATTTGTTCAGGTGTGCTGATAGACATCCAAAAAGAGCAAGGGACGGTAGAGAAAATATAATAGGCCATTCAAGCAACTGACACTGAGCCTCTTGAGAACAAGCAATGGTAACCTAATTACGGCGGGGAGACAGAAAGCCGTAGTGCTGTTATATCTAAGCTCGCCAAATAGAGAACATGTTCATTTACATTTTGATATAGAAAAGCAACAACTAAACAACGTCTCCATAGAACTACACAGATATATGTTACGGTTCTTCAAAAATTTGCATGCATACAACCCAAAACAGAGTTTAGCTCATAAAAAAAGAAAAAAAAATGTGTTTATGCCTTTCTCCTGTGGAAAATGACAGCAGTTAATTTCGTATGACAGCTTTTTAGCGAAGCTTTTCAGTTGTTTCCAAGCTGCCACATGATGACAAAGCAGCTGAAAGCACCTCAAACAAGAATCCGACACCTTCTACCTTCCTCTTCCTTCCCGTTACTCGTCTTTGTCGCTAACAGCCTTGCTAATCCTTTGACCTGTGGGGTGCTACGTCAGTCTTTTTGCAGCGAGAATCAAGGTATTCTCCACGGAACCAGCTGGTGCACCACTTGTGCCCGTTTGATCCTTTGGCAGACTCCCAATCCCGCTTCAAGTATATTTTTAGGATATTAGAAAACTGAAGAAGCGTTGTGTTCCCTGCAGTAATGTTGGGTAGATGTGTCTTTTTTGCTTTCAGTAGTTGTCAAGCAACTTCTCATTAGTTTCTCATGGAATGTCGGGGGAAAAAAAGCAGGCAGAATGCTTCCTCTTTTTCTTTTTTTTGTTTGGAAGAGTCTTGTTTTTGTTCTCTGTTTTTGCCACTCTGTAAAAGTGGCAAAGTCCAGCTAGGATTTTAGCAGTAACAACTACAGGTCGTTTGTTGCACATCCAGAAACTGAATTCGGTTGACATGGTACATTATTATTAAAGGTTAATATTTGACATTCTCACAAAAAGAAAATACAGACACTTTGAGGTGTTTCTTGTTTGAGTGCTTCCCAGGATAATGTTTGCTTTCTACATCAAATGTATAAATCGATATAGACTTGCGTAAATTTAGGTTGTCTTATTGTCAAAGTAATACAAAAATGCTCTCTTTGTGATTTAGCAAATATGGTAAACACTTTCATATTTTGTAAATGAGCTTTTAAATCTCAAAGAGTCTCTATTTAGTGTAGAGTAATTAAGATGTGCTCCGACTAACCTAAGAATTTAACATTGTGAATTAACAATAATGTACAGAAGCACTTTGCTGCAACATTTATACTCATCACAATATGACAAGAACCTTTCATGTTTCTACAATATAATTTCTCTATTGTAAGATAATGATAATTTACTATGCAAATGTCATATAAATGTTAGAATAGTACGTTTTTGTAGTTCAAACATAAAAGATTTCACGTTCAGAAATTCCAGAAATCTCTCCATCTACGCAAAATGAAAAGGGTTCAATTTGTCATAGAAATAAAGCTTGGCACATTAGCGTATTTGAAATAATCTTTGGCCAACTCTGTCTTCGGTCAACCTTGCGTGCGTCCAGATGTAGCTGGGACTATCTCACAGTACTCTACTCGACAATAAAGCTTGCCTGAATGTGGTTCAGGAGGAGTAGCTTGTATCCATGGAGCCTCCCGTTCAGCTCCGATTGATTAATTGGCTGCCACCTCAATCAGATCAGACTCATTATTCCTCCTGTAACGTGTTTTAAGTTTGTTCTCAGCACACCCAAAATAATCACAGTACTGTCTGAGCTGCTGAATAAAAGCAAATCAATGCAGGTAAACACATCAGCTATCTGCATCTCATCAAAGTTATGATATAAGCTAAACATTATATTCCAACATTAGATGCTATCATGTTTTAACGCAAAAACGTCATTGTTGTAACAATATATTTTTTAATATTCGCACAATATATTATCACTGGAAAAATAATATTTGACTTGGACCACCCCTGACGGAATGCCCCCCGGGGTGGTGAACCAAATTGTGAATGTAAAAAAAAACAACCATTGCAGCCATTTTAACTTAACATTTTACATATTACATAAGTCAGTGCAGGTTTAACTACTACTACTAATGAGTATTTAATAGATAGAAAAAAGTACTAAAAAGTACATAATACTAATTCAAAAATAGTTAGTAAAATCCAGACAGTTAAAAATCAATTTAATTAAAGACAAATATGATTAATAAGCTGTTCTAATATTCCCTTTGATCTTGTACAGTATTTATAAACACCTTGTGCCGTTCAGTTTCTCAACACTGTCAGCGCTTTGAGGCAAAAACAAAACTTGTATTTATACATCCTGTTTGAAAGTTTGGTGTCTGAGGTGTTGGCCACTTATCAAAACTAAAATAATTTCATTATTATTATTATTATTATTATTATTATTATTATTATTATTTTCCATTTACTTTCCAGTGTCAACCTCCTCGTAGTTGTTAGGATGATTTTAGCCAAAATTTTAGTCAAAAACACCAATCTTGAAGGCGTTGGTTAGAGCGGATGTCCCATCTGTCTTTTTTACATTTTCTCTGAACCTTTCCTGTTGGATTATTGTCAAATAAAGGCCACCAGTGCCAAAAAAAAAAAAATCCTTAAAAGAACATCAATCTTCGACTTATATTCTTACGTAAAAGCTCATGTTCGACCCCTATTGTCTAATATTAACAGCTATGTTGATCTAAATGTTTGTTAATCAGGAGATTTTTTTTTTCTTTGACGATAATATCTGCATTTGGAAAAAAAAAAATCCTGATTAAGTAGTTGATTTAATCAATGTCACGCCAGTATAATTAAAGTGAAAAATGGATTTAGACAAGGAAAATATTTGCTATAATGCCTAAATTAACAGATTTATTTCTATCCTTGTATGATCAATAAACTTTAATGAATTCCAACCTGCTCCTGTTTGCTAACCATGAATAATTTTGGAGCTTGAGCATAAAAAAGCAGACTTTACATGCAGAACAATAATGATAAGCAAGATATTGATCTGAGTCTGGAAATCAGACTCAAAAGCTGTGTTTTTGCACTCGACATGATCTCTTTTTGTACACCGGCAGCAGCTTTTATTCAACAACAGATAAGACACGTTCAACCTCCGTCTTTTGTATCTGATTATCAGGAGCAATTTAAAGGAACACTTCCCAGCTACTCTTTAAGTATTTTTCATTAAAAGGTTTGGCAGCAAGGATTATTAGGACACATCACTCTCTCTCTCTCTGATCCACTTCCTTCCCCTTGTTATTTCCGCTGTGTTAAATTTTAGCTCTTTATTTCCTCTCCTGTGCCTCCGTACGTCTCCTGGGCTTTGAATTTCTTACTGTGTTTCTGTTGTGGTATTGTGACACCTCCTTCACAGTACCTGGTGCCACAGTCTTGACTTCCATTCTCTTTGTTAATCGGCAGTAAACAACACAGCTGTCTGGGGACTCCACACTCCTTGCATGGAATGGGATTGTGTTTTTACACCCAATAAAGAAGTGTGTGTGTGTGGGGGGGGGGGGAGAACTAAACAAGAAAACATTGCATGATTAAGGATGATGTCTTTCACACTTTGTGCATCATAAACAGTGGGGCTGTACCCCGGTTAATTTACCGCAACTAATTGACGCTGCCTCAGATATTTAAACATTGCTTTATTCGTTGGCAGGCAGAGTTATTCTCGAAATTGTATGGGTTCTGATTTTCGAGCTTCGGATAGCACTCACCGGAAGCTGTTTGATATTTATGTGCTATGTTTGATGCCAGAAGAGATAATAGTTGTTGGTCATCAAAACTATTAAACTTAATAATTACTTAATTACTTAATAATTGTGTATGCCTTTTAACTTCTGGAAAAGTAACCAGAAGAAAGTCATTGTAGAAAGAAAGTCCGGATTAAAACTTGTGAAACGTTACCTTGAGTATATAAAACATTTTAAAAGAATGAAGATTAATACTTTTTCCATTTGTGCTTTCATCTGCAAGGATTGTTTGCAATGCTCATTACCTAGAGATGCTTTAGGTCAAACAGACTTTTCAGCCAAATACCATCCTTAAAACTGTGAAAGAATTGGTAATCTCTGGTAGTTTTTAAGGGATTTTGAGTCTGTTGCACTATGCTAGGATCAAACATTACCTACTTTATGCAAGTCTGAATGCAGCCGTTGTTTTGCTGTCTCAACGCTCCCACACAATTCTTTTGAAACTGTGACATTTGTCAGTCTAATCCTGTTCCGTGTCAGCTAAACCTGCAGAGAGAACAAACACAAAAGCATAGAGGCAGATTAGCAACCTGAAGGTTAGAGGCATTAGCATCTGAGATTTCTAATGATTCCAGGAAGAATTTCAGTCAGTATCAACAGGCAGTGATGTCAGGCGAGTGGATTTGGTTGGTTTGTGTGAAAAAAATAAAAATAAATAAAAAATCAACCTGTTGGAGAATAAAACAAGAATGCAAATAGTTACAGTTCTTCTGGATAAACCTACATAACGCTCGAATCTTACTGTGTTTGATCAAAAGAGCCTCTTACCAATATGAACATATTTCTCGCTAAAACAGATCTCTTTCTTTGCAGCAGTGTGTGTGTGTGTGTGTGTGTGTGTGTGTGTGCGTTCTCCAAGAGCTCTTTTCAGCTGATTAAATATTTGAATATTTAAAAATGACAATCCTCAGCACAGCTGCACGTAGTCGGCAGGTTTGTTCCTGAGGGAGCCGGCAAGCTGTTCCTCCTGCATTCAGCACCACGCGCCCGCACTGCACGAGGAGTCTCCAGCGCCACTGGAGGGGACTCCATGTTATTTGTAGAATCTGATTTTCCACCATAAATACAGAGCACTCGGCACGCTCCTTGTACAAAAAAAAAAAAAAAAAAGACGAACCCAGAGGGCTGTGGAGTGGCGTGTTTTCAATTTGGCAGACCCTCCCCTTCTCTGGCTCCACCGCTTGCCTCTGTTTCATTGTGGCGAGCGTGACAGAGTGGCCGTGGCTAAAGCCCGGCTGCGACTATTTGCGGAGGAAGACAAGGTGGCGACACGTTTGGTCTGCATGCAAATATGACGCTATCTATATGACATAGATTACAAGCTTACAGCAAATAGGTGATCATTTAGAAACTTTGGAATGATGTTCGCACTAACCTCACGAGGTCTATAACGACCAACTTAATTGAAAAGCAATGATTTCTGTCGTCTTTATAAACCTTCACTGACCTTTTTGCGTTCCATTTGCATAAACTATTTATGGTAGCAACCGTGTCACCTGTGCCTTTGCTGTCATAAGCAATTACAAAGTGAGAAGATGGAGACCTTGCCCTGAGCGCTTTGTGTACGCCGGACATTTGTCAATTACAGTACTGGAAAAAAATGACTTGGAGTTTTTAGCATTAAATGAAGTAATACCAGGACACGTCTCCTGAACTTGGCCCACCTTTACATTATGCTACGTCACGTATTTTATTTGGCTATTGTGTTGAAGACCGACACAAAGGGAGTTATGCATTTCAGTAATAGGAATGTACTAATCACCAAGATTTAAATAAAAAAATAGACTTGAAATATTCAATATATAATGAATATGTATAATATATGACTTTCACTTCCTGGAATAATTAAACAATATTGCATTTTTTTAAGGTTTTGTTGCCTCTATTGGTCTTTATTTGATAGTGAATTGACAGGAAAGTGGGGAAAACATGCAGCAAAGGTCACCGGGCCGGGACTCGAACCTGTGACATTCACTTTGAGGACTAAGACCTATATGTGTGGGGTATGCTTTACCCACCACAGCAACCCGTACTGAATGTTTTTCATGATGTCTAAAATGTTTTCATTAAAACTTTTTGACACAAACTTCTTTTATGCTATTTTACAAGCAACAATAAAGATAAAGCAAATTCTTAACTCCTATCGCTTAGAGCCTAAGCTGTCTAAGTCTTAGACAATTTTCAGTTTTACAAACTCATTTTCACAGCATTTCAGATAGAGTTTGCACATTTTGGTTATTCTCATTCTATTTCATGTTTTTCTCGGCGAAACCCAAATATTCTGTTCAAAATTTATATTGTTGCCAACAAAGTAGCAATCTCTGACATACAATTTGGTTGTTAATACAATCCAGCCTGGACTGCATTAATTTCTAAGAAACACACTCTTCTTTCTCCAGGAAGAAGAAGTTTATAATTGGTGCAATTATTATACAAATGTTACTTTGCATTTTTGAACTATCAATGCTAACTGCATTGATAGTTCAAAACTACATAAAACCCACATAAAGCCACCAAACCTGCTTTGGTTCATGTTTGGTGGCTTTATGTGGGGTTTTTTATGCACCCACTTTTATTATTCCATTGTTTTTATTGATTAGTGCTATAGTTGTTGTTTTTTTTACTATGTTTATAAAACCAAATTACCGCTTCGAGGGCCAATAAAGGTTTACTGAATTAAAGTCTCTCAGCTACAATATATACATTTTTGTTACTGAGGAATGTTTGATACTATGAATAACAAATCTGTTTTCTGTGTTCAAGCTTAGTTAATTATTAAGCAGCAGTGATGTCTTATTTTATTATAGACTTCTTCTTACACACAAATACTTTTTATGCAGTTTCTCCCACTATCAGCATTTTGTGATTTGTTTGCAACTGGGTTATTTGCAGTTGTTTAAAAAAACAAAAAAGAAACAACAAAAAAACAAAAACAAAACAACTCTACCTCAGATGTAAGAACTGTAAAATCACAAAGTTTGAAATACATAATCCATCTGCCTACCTGCATTTTTCAAACAGACAAAATAGTGCATGGATTAACTTCTAAACACTGATAGAAATTATTAACTAAGAAAACAAACACAAGAAGATATAAATATTTTCTTAAATAAATCAAGAATATTGGACAGGGAATGAGGAAATTAGGAAATACACTTGTGCATCTGACTAAACTACACAATAACAAATATAACAACATAAAAATAGAAAAAAAAAAACAACAACAAATGAAAAAAGATAACGCAAAATACTGTAAAAATTGTACAATAATGTTAAATAGGTGTTTAAGCATCTAAAACAAAAAATAAGATAATGAGTGTAATAATAAATAATGAACTTTAAGCCAAACTGAGCAGATGCTCCCTAAGCTGTTTTTTTTTAAGCATCTAAACTCTTGCCTTCCCTCATGTCCTCATGAAAACTGCTCCACAGGTGCGGGTCATAATACAAAATGAATGCCTGTTATTTGGTTCCCTGTCTAGGTGTAAAAAACCCCCAAAACAAAACAAAACAAACAAAACAAACAAACAAAAAAAACATTTTCAAAAGACCTGAGGAGTCTGAAGGGCCTTCGGAAAATCCAATAAAGAGGATGGACATTTTCAGCAAGAGCACTTTAGTATCTTTTTTAAACTTTGTTAATGGCTCTGGATGAGCACAACCCAGAAATTTTAGTGTCAAAGAATTCAACCCCTAATTTGCTTCTAAGCAACCCAGGCTCTCTACTGAAATGTTGTAATTAAAACAGCACACCCCTAGATTGGTTTGAGTTGTACACAAATTCAGCATGTAAAACACATGATCTTGAATTTTGAATTGAACACATGTACTGTAGATAAAACTGGATTTGCCCCTAATCTTGTAGGAGCAGAGTGCCACTGATACATCCTTCTAGTAGTTCAGACTTTATTTTGTACAAAACCAAAACATATTTCAAACAATTATTTCAAAGACACATCTTCACAAATGACTAGAACAGAGAATAACAAACAACAATAATGGCCACTTTTTTTTTCTTTTTTTTTTTTACTTACTACCAAAATAGAAATAGTACTGTGCCGAGGAGTATGAAGGGTTTGTACAATTACAGAAAATCCAATAAAAAGCGTGAATTTTAAGACTATTAAGTCAAGACAAAGTACATTTTTTTTGCAGAAGTCTTTGGTATGGCCTAGTTAAAGTCTGAACTAAATCTGATTACAATGATGTAGCAGCAAACCGTTTGTGCCCCAAAATTTGATTTGAAGAAATAAATAAATAAAAAAAATCACATTCTGCAAAGGAGGATGGACTAAAATTCCTTCAACGCAATGAAAGACTCACTTCTAGTTGTCACAAAAGTCTGATTAAAATTACATATTTAGCTAGAGCCAGGAAGGACGGCTTATTTTTCTTCATAAATCAAACAACAATTTGAAAACTGCCTTTTGTATTGAATCAGGTTAGCGCTGTTGGATATTAAAACTTGCTTGAAAATCTGAAACATTTGTGAGATGTTTTTTTTTGTGAGAAGAAAATGAAAAATAGAAAAACAAAACAAAAAACCTTGAAGAAATATCATGTAACAGCGCTGAAGGAAACATAAGAGCTGAAGTGTCACAGTTCACAGATTATTCCTCCAAGAAAACACAGTTTGAAACTCACAAACAGCAGGTCAATATTTGTTGTACAGACTTGTCCAGCATTACAGAATTTTTTATTTTTTTTGTTAACAAGCACTAAAATCCATTCCCTGCGGTTTTACAGTTCAGTTTCCATGCACCGTCTGTCTACATATTGTGAAAGACAAAAAGACGTGTGAATCAGACCACTCCTAAGACACCCCCACAAAAAAAAACAAAAAAAACAATTTGAATTCTATTTATTTTGGTCAAAGATAGAAAAAGAAAAACATGGGAAGAGAGTTGCAGCAAATAATTGCTGCAGATATTGTGCCAGAAATCATACCGATGGTTTAATTGATCCACACTATCATAATTCATCCATTCATTATCTTACACTCGCTATCCCTATTGGGGTAGCGAGGGACGAAGGTGTCTATCTCCAGCGGTCAATGGGCGAGAGGTGGAGTACACCCTGGACAGGTCGCAAGTCCATTGCAGCAATCATAACTAAATGTCCACAAAAAACAAGGACATCCATTTATTTTTCTACCTAATTCTGTTGAGCTTCAAGGGTAACCGCCGCATGTAACCAGGCATCAGACGACAGAAACCCTAGATCTGTTGCCAGTTGAGACAAACAACCACAAAGCCAATTTTTAGGACAACACATTGTGATGGTGATTCTTTGAATTTGAGAAACCTTCGAACGTAGAAAGAGACACCAAGGAAGGAGGATGCAGAACTTGCTCAAATTATGTTTTGACCATTCAGATCACTTAGGGGACAGTAGGAACTGACAGTAAACAGTAAGAATTGTAAAAACAAACAAACAAACAAAAAAAACATACAAACTTGGATCAACACAAAGAAGCAGGTTTCTGGATAATTTGTTGGTTTTTGGCAAACACTGTGCTCAAAAAGCCGCTATAAACAGATTGCAACATAAATTCTAGGGCAATTTCACCAAGTCAAATGATCTATTCCACTGACACATACGACTTGATTAGTGAGGGCTGCAAGGACAATGATAATGATTGGAAAAACAAATCTTTTTAAATGTCCCATTGAAGTTTTCTGTCTAATTTACCTGCCGCATGCAGGCAACGCCGAAATCACCGAGTATCACCTCAGCTAGATATGTGACATGCCAGAGCAGTCTAGCAAATGACACAAATTCAACATGATATGCAAAAATGACCCTGATCGCAGCATAAACAGAGTCGAGGACTTAATCGTGTGACTTTTGCATAACTGAATCAGAATCTTGGCGATCACTCATGGCGGTTATAGTGGATGATGCAGGAGTTTTGCAAGTCAGCAGGATAAATAGTCTGCACATGAAAATAAATTCTGTCCGTTTTTAACGGTTTAAGGAACTTAAAATATTGCTTTGTATTGAGCTGGAATGTGAAACACTGGCTTGTTTTTGAAATCATTTGCCGCTGCCTTGTTATTAAACTTCATTTCCTCTGCGTTGCTTTAAATAATCTGAGAATACTGCATGACCTTGCAATTTCCTTACAAGCTATCAAGCTTAAAATGAGACTTTCATTTTTCTTGAGCTTATTTTTTTCTTTTTTAGGGATCATCACTCCAGATTGATTTCTCTGTGGATTTTTCTTTTCTTTTCCCCGCTCCAATATTCCAATTAAAATTTTTAGTTCCCTTAAAAAAAAAAAAAAAAGTCTTAATCTCCAGAAATACATTAATACAAAAAAGTTCTCAATTTCTCCTCTCTCACATATGCTTGGTGATCACATAAGTCTGACTTTAATTAAATATTCCAAGTAAAAGGGTTTATGAGCTGCATACTTGTGATTATTCTTGCTAATGATCAACCAATCTGAAAAACAGATGTGTTTGTCATCATAAACCACAGAAAAAGACAAGAATACCATTAACTCTGGGATGTGAAAAATGGTCGTAGTTGAGTTTTAGCAAACAAAATACATCATCGAATGGCTTCCTTCATGACAATATATTATTCTTAAAGCCACAAGACATGACACTAAAGAGAAACTTTCAAATAATTTGAACAAAGATGTTCTGAAACAAATACAGCCAATTTGGAAAGAACCTGTAATAAAATTAATGTTTTTGGAATAGGGCACTTTGGTATGTTCATTGTGTAGTATAGTTTATATCCTGTGTAAGAAAAGTTAAAGATATTTCAAATGTTCAACGATGGTTTTTTCAATCAGATAAATTTTGAATTTGTTTCAGGAATATGAATATCCTGTAAAATACCTTGTACCTATATATATATATATTATATATACTTTATTATAGCAAACTGTGTGAAAGACGATGCTACCAAAGTGAATCTGCAATATAGAAATCCAAAAGAAACCTCCAAAAAACTCCAAACCTTTCATTGCTGCAAACATTTCATTACAGAAAATAATAATAATAATAATAATAATNAGAAAATAATAATAATAATAATAATAATAATAATAATAATAATAATAATAATAATAATAATAATAAAGCAACTTATAAAGAAGCAGACGAGAGATTAGAGAAATATTACATTTCCATTTCAAATAGAATCTAAAGAATTTTTAAAAGTGACTTTTTGACATAAACTGTAAAAAAACCCAACTTAGTGAATGGAAGGTGTTTGTTTTAGGGGGAACTCTTTTTTTTTGTTAACTGAGATCTTTGAATTTTTTTTTTTGAGTTTTATTTATTTATATTTTTAACCTGCTTCTGGGCCAACTGTAAAGTCTGAAATACTGAAAAACAAATGGAGGATAAATAAAGAAAATGGCTTGGTCCTTTGAGTGGAATCCAGTTGATAAACAAAAAATAAAACGATAAAATCAGCGTAGTTGTATCCATCCCTTTTCAAGCGAAAAAGCTGCAGAAATTAAAGGAGAATGTGACAATTAGACATCAATAGACATCTTTAACTGATCCCCCTTTCAACTTTAAAGTTTTCAATCATGTTTTTATCGTGTTTGTTTGTCATGTTTTTGATGTCTTTCCAATAAAATCATACTAACGGAGCAGGATGGAGATATTCTTGCCAGGTTTGCTTTATGCATTCTTACATTATAGGTTTGGACCAGCTCTGATCTATTGGTCAGTAAAATAAAGACTGCTAGGAAATATTACAGCACATAAGTTAGGTTTTAGGAACCTCCCTCCCTCGTCAACAGGCAAAAACTTAAAAAAGTAAAAACCTAAACATACAAACACAATCCTATGACAACCGTGAAAGGCAGATTTGGTTGCTAGCATAAAAAGAACAGAGGAATCTCAACAGAGTTTCTCATATGCTCCTGTCCTCTGTGACTTTTATCAGATCAGAAATTGATAAGTGTAGCTGTGGGGGGTGACAACTAAATACTAACATATCCCAGCATCGCTAGAAAACCTGAAGTCTTTCTTGATAAACACCAGATATGACCAGCAGCAATCTGTAACATCCATAAAACAGAAAAAAAATAAATAAAAATGCGTGAGCCCTCACAGAAGCACCCACACTTTCACACAGTGGTGGTCTGATATGGCATATCACCCACTCACACTACAGTTTATTTGCACTCTGAATGCAGATTTTTTTCAGCTCCCTCTGAGGTTTACTGGAGTCGTGCTTCAGAGTTCTCAGCTCTCCTACTGCTCACACACATTCCCTGCTGAGCCCATCTGCAGGCTCAGCCCCCTCCGGCCCCCCTGCTTGCGTCAGGCGTGCCCCTGAATTGCCCCACTCACTCTCTACTTGAGTGTGCCGCTGATGCCCGATCGCGCCTCGGACACACACTCGCACGCCAACGCACGTCCACACCGCTGCACCCACACACCCAGAAGAACAAGGGAGAGGAAAGGGGTCGGTGGGTCTCCTTAAACACAAATAACCTCTCGAAGAGCACTGAGAAGTTTGCGCTGCACTAAATTACCCTTATTTGATTTTTTTTGACTTCTTTGGTGATTGGCTTGTTCAAGTGTTGCTGTTTAATGACAACATAAACTCAAATGCTTCTTCTTGAAGCTGGTTGCTCCACCGTAATGTTGTTTGACAAAATTATGGATACTTGTCTCCTCATCTTTTTGCCTGTCACTATTACTTGGCAATGGCCATCCATCTTTTCTTCATTTTAGCTCGACTTCTTTTTATCAGCTTTTTCTTTTTTCTTCTTCTTCCTCCTGCCACCTCTAATATCTGGCACCTTTCCTGGCATACCCAATCGAAGCTAGTTCTTTTGCAGAATTATGAGAGGAAAATACATCCGTGATGTGATGACAGGAGTCGCTGAAATATTCCTAGTACAAATCTGGAGCAAGTGTTTTAGATGATTTCAGATACTACTGAACCTCCTAGATTATAGTTTGAGCACATAGTATTTTTATACTGCAAATTAATACAGAATTAATAATTCACTACAGGACGATGTGCAACAGTGCACCTTTGATGGTATATTATAGAAACTGTAAAATTATTAAAAATACATAAATTATATTTGGCCTTTCCACAGTTTCTCACAGCTAATAAGTAATTTTAAAAAGAACATTTTATGCTTTTTTCCCCCACAATTTACACAGGTATGGATAAATTAGACAAGTTACCCGGTGTCATGCATCTTGGAAAAGTCAGTTCATTTCCAAAGTTCAGAAGCTCTAAGACATCTTGACAAAAAAGGAGATCCAGCTGTAGATTCAGGGTTGTAGTGACAAGCAGCCACCTTCTATTCATCAAGGGTGTCAAGATGCATTCTGAGCAAAATGTGAGGTTCATTATAGGGAACCTATGGCCACCAGCTGCTGACTTTAACGGCTGGTAAAATCTGCAGATGATTTGAGCAGGTGGAGTGTCAAAAGACTGCGACCAAGTTGTGAGCGAACTCACAACAATGGATTATTTCACGGTCGTAGCAGTCATCGGAAACTTTTAAAGAGAACACTTTCTTTCTGTTTTTTTTCTTTTTTTTTAACTGAAGCAATATTGAATAAGATAATATTTGTAATTGGTTATGTTAACCCGTTTTAAAAACTAGAAATCTAAATCGGTGTAATGAATAATTTTAGGCCTGCAAACTGTGCTTTATTTTTGACCAGCACAAAAATATTTATTTACCCTTTTTCTGGTCTGAGTCCCTTTTAAAATAACTATTTACTTGAAGCTGATGCTCACTTTTCTTTCCCATTTTTAGGAGTTTAAATAGATATGGTTTTCTCTATACGAGGAAGGATAGAAATAATGAATTGCATATACTCCAAATAAAAAGTGCACAATAAAAAGACTTTAAATATATTTTGAAGAATTGGGTCAAAAACTTTAATAATTAGGAAGTACAATTATTAGCACAAATTGTACTTAGTGTCCGCTATTATGGAATACTGTACTGAAGTATAATTATATTGTGAAAACATTTGCCCGTCCTTTAGTAGTGAAAGCTCTCTAAAAGCATTTCTTTTGTTTAGACTCTTGCTATGACTCATTTTAGTTGCAGAGTCAAATAAGATTACTCATTAACTTACACAACATTGCATCATTTTGTCATCTTAAAATCCAAGCAATCCACGTTTTAGTGTTTGTGACACAACTTAGTCTCATTGTAAACAATTTAAAAGGTTTAGTGGTACAGATTCCACTTTAGACGTACCTAAACGTACATTTAGCAAAGTATGTTTTCAAGGCAAAACGTACATTGCCGCATGAAGTCAGTATTCTGTGTTGCATTCCATCTCAAAGTAAATTACATTACCGGTTAGAAATAATAACCAGATAACAGAACCACCTTAACTGGCCTACTAAAGCATTAGTGTTGATTGGCAATGAGTCTTTTACAACGTGGATCAGTTTTGGCTGATCTTCTGCGAAAGAAATGTAGCCATAATTGAGAATTTTTTGATTGTGAATCGCCTGTTTGGTGTTTGGTTCAACAAAATAACATATTGTCACTAGATTGCTGAAGATATTACAATGCATTAACAAAAGACTAAATCTGGCCGTGTCACAGAATCAAAAAATGAACAAGCATTTGCAGGGTCACGCAAAATGTAAATATAATTGTAACTGGAGACCAGAGGCTAAATCGGGGCATTCTGGCAGAGTTGGTCCTTCTTAATATGCCATTCGATGATAAGTAAGGCGAAGTGTGGAACATTTCCTTGCTCATAAATTATAATCTAGTTGACAGCTGCAGAGCAACACGGCGATGATGTGAATCTGCCGGGTCTCGGAATATTTTCATAGCAAATGAAACAGTATTACTCAGACATTAGACAGCAGTTTGTGGGCCATGCTTTATTAAAATCCTCCCAAATGTGATAAAAATTCTTGGAAGGAGAGAAGTGACAATATATTCCAAGTTAGAGCAAATGGTTCCTTTATTATTCATCCACAAAGTGAGGTCTTTTATTTAAATCATTTTTGCGTCTTTTTTTGTTTTTGTTTGTTTGTTTGTTTCATCTGTCATTGTTTCGCAAGTGATTTGATTAAAAGTATGCCATTCCGTTTGAAATACCGGAGGCACAAAGTTGGCGGTAGACTGAGGGTATGGGTGCCTGCTGGGGCCCCATCCCCAGGTTGAGTGCCTCTCTCACTCAGGCGCCGTTCATGCTGGATGTTTGTCCTGAGCAGGGGATGGAAAGTCATGAGTTTGGCTTCAAATGCAGCTGTGCTCTGCTCTGAGGGGGGTGTGGCACCATCAAAGGCATCCTAACTATCTTCTGTGGCAGGGGAAAAAAAAAATAAAAAAATAGATCCACTATCACTTATCACATGCCTAACACCAGATATCCATGGACATCCACCCCCACCTCTGATTTTTTATTTATTTTTTTTTGTCAGGTCGTCTCCACCTTCGGTAAGCCGTTGTGTCTGCCACTCACTCTCTAACTCTCTCTGCCCTCCGAACTCTCTTCTTCCCTCGTTTTTCTCTTTCTCATACTGTCACCTGCCTTCACCACCTACACAGCAGGCAGGTGTACGTAGCAGCTTCAAGATACCGCTGTAGCCCAGACAGTCAGACACCTCATTTATCGGCTCATACTCCAGTTATTCACTGTAGAGTCAGGAGGCATTCCTGCCCCTTTCCCCCCTTAATTATCTCGCATTAGAAATTAGAAAGCGGAATCCGTCGACACAGCCCGAATAATCACCACTGAAACGCATTTTTTTCGGGGGGTTTACAGAAACTTTGTACGTTTAAAGGAAAAGAGAAACGCTGTCGTTTGAAGTCAGTTTCTGTCACATCGCATCACACAAATGAATACATTTGTGCGGTTATAGTCTAGGAAGCCTAATAGTTTGCTTCATCACCTCACTTTTCACTTTTCACATTTGGAGCCACACATGCGACGGGGAGCTGCGACAGACACAAAGAATCTTGTGTGTCATGCATTTTGTTCTCACATTCCTGAATGGCCTTTTGATATTTAAATGAAGTCGGTTAGCCGCGGGTTTCAGTAATTACACAGACAGGGAAACTTGAGCTCAGGTGTTCTTGTGAGAATTAAATATATTTTGCTTTTTGAAGACTGACAGCTCTTACTGTAACCTCACGTCGTAAAGATTGCGATCTGTTTGAAAAATAAACAAGGCGTTCTTCTTTTATTGAAAAAAAAAAAAAGAAGTTAAATGAAAGAGGTTGCTGTCTGCTTTGCTCACTATGGAGATCTCCTGGTCGCTTTCTTGGAACTGAAAAGCTGTCTTGTTTATGCATTCCTTCATGTCTTGTCATGCATGTTTTGACAGCCAAAGACTTAAAGCAATCTTCCGCAATCCATTATATGCAGGTGTGATTATGAGCGTCTAACAAATAATGTCTAAAAGTAGGAGGTGGTTTATTTTGGTTCGTATTCTCTCATATTTTCAATCCAAAAGGGATTAGAACCACAATGGATGAATTAAGACACATGATAACTGTTTTTTTTTTTTTTCTCACTGTCTGCCGAGATCATTTTTAAGAGTTTGTTTATTGTCTTCAAACTCAGAAGGTATATATAATCACATGAATCTGTCTTTAAAGAATTTGGGAACGCTCAGATGATGATGTGTATTATAGGGCAGCACCTCAAACACACTGCTTCATGGGAAAAAACAAAAGAAATCAACCCGGCTGTCAGGAACAGAACAATCCCTGTACCAACGCGAGCCCAAAGGCCACACAGCAAGGAAGAAATCATTTCTCAGGGACAACAACCTTAATGTTTTGGACAGATATAGCTTGGTCTATCGAAACTAAAATTAGAGCATTAATTAAAGCATAATTATCAGTGTTACATTTGGAAGAGAAGTGGGTGCTTGCAAGCCTGAGAACACCATCTGAGTCGTGAAGTATGGCAGCGACGGTTGCATCAAGTTATTGACTTGGACCTTTCACTCCTCCTGGAAGAGCACTTAGCGAGAAGACAACTTGGATTGTCATTGGCTTTGCAGCAATGCCTCATACAAAGCATACATGTAGTGTCTGGACAAAAACCTTCAGTAGGACCTAGAATAGTGCGACAAACAGAGGATATAGACAAAAAAGAAACAGAATCACCGATTTGTAGTTTTTGCCAGTAGCAACATCCGCTCGGACATAGTGTGATACAAAAAGAAGTGTTTCCGTTGCCGTTTTATGAAATACATCTGTTCTGATATGGCCAAAAAAAAAAAAAACCCACCTCATGCCAGCGCAAAAGCTTTTTTGTGATTTTTCGAAATTGCAGCGTTTCCACTTAATTCCATTAAATTTGCCTAATTCTATGGTTAATACAAACGCAGCTTCTGGTAGCAGTAGAGAATAAGTAGCAACCCCATGGTGTATGTGCTCTGCAAAATCTAATAGGGGGGGAAAAAAAACAAACAAAACAAAAACAAGCAGTTAGCCTTTTTTTTTACATTTGGAAAGTCTTAGATTAACGAATGCTTTATTTAGAACACAATAAATAAAAATGGATTCATGAAGTATTACCTTAATTGTCTTCAAAGTTGTAGCTTCTTCTGTTTGTGACGTTCTGCATGTTCTCCCTATGTCTGTGTGGGTTTCTTCTTCTGGATAGGCATGCCCTGGTTATTCCAACAGTCCTCTGACATGCATGTCAAACTAATTGGTGAGTAGTCATGATTTTCTGTCTCCTTATTTTCCCAAAAGCAACTCAGAGTTCATTCTCCATACTTGCAAATGTTATTTTTAATGCTAAATAAAAATGAAAACAAACGAATTGACAACCATCATTCTCTGTAAATCAGCCATTTCCAGATTGTTAACAATACCCAAGCATTTTAGGGCATCTTCTGCCTGTGCTTTCATAAACACAAACCGGAGAAGATAAATTGAATATTTGTCCTTGAAACAGATGTCTGGCAGATCTGTGCAACTACAAGTGCTCTTATTAAATCCAACATTACCTGAGATAAAATTAAAGGATTTATGTCCTTTGGAATCTCTAAGTTAGTTGGTAGCTTGAATTTTTTCTTTTTATTAAAAAAACAAATCCAACATTTATGGATACTAGCAAGCAAATAAATAAATAAACATCAATAAAACAGATTTGTTTTCACATTCTTACTAATTTTGTAGAAATGTGGAAACTTTGTTGTGCATAATGACTGGTCTTATTGCTAAACTCCAGAAAGCTGATTGGTCTGGAAATCCACTCTTACATACAGAATAATTATCCTCAAACGAAGAGCTGAATAAGAGCTTTTGTTAATTAATTTATTTTTTTTAGAGATCTTTAGTTTTTATCAGGCACAAACTTTCCCATTGGAAATCAGCTGATCCAAACAGCCAGAAACATTAAGGACTATTGCTGAACTCTAGCCTGCTATTAGACTCTCAATATGATAACTGCATGGTGTTCATGCAAATTTTTAAAAATGTAACTGACTTAACTTAAAATTGAAAGAAAATGTGAATGTTGCTAAATCTAAGATGGACTATTCGTGTAAAAATGGTTTATTTATTTTTTTTATTTGGATTTTATTAGTTTAGTAGTTTTTAAGTGAACTTGCTCAGTGCATAGAATTGTGTTCCTTATTGCTAATCTGTATTTTATTAACAAGCTTCCACTAGCTTGATGAGTTCAGAGTTGCCTGCCAAAGAAATGTTATCTTAACACAAACGATGGCTTCTTTAGTCCCCACAGTAGAACTATTCATATTTTTCGTGACACTGTATACATTTCTAAACACTCAAACTTTGTCAAAACCTTCCTTCAGTCAGTTGACTGGTTGGACATGATAACATGTGGGGGGTAGGGCAGCACTGCCAAAATTTATTCTTCTTTCACACAAAACACATCATCTGACACCTTGAAAAATGTGTCTGTTGTAAACCGCTTAAAAACCATGTTTCTGCAGAAATCGGTAAACAGATCAAGTCTACTCTATACTTATAATGTCAGCGTGGTTCACTTATATTATTTAACAGGAGTGGGATAAACAAAAAAGAAAAAAAAAACATTTCTGCCTTTAGGAGCTGAAGGTGTTTTTCTGACATGTGCTTTGGTGGTGTTTAGGACAGTTTAATGGCTGTTTTCACTGCCGGTGACGCTGAGAAACGCAGTCTGTCCAAACCATGAAAGACTGGTGCCGTGTCAAGCAGTTGTGCAGCCTTTCACTCAGAATCACCCTGGTAACATCCTCCTCATTACATAGAGAATGAGTTCATCTAAAAGCTTGAACTCTCACAATACACGACTCCCTTGACAATAAATGGTTTCCGTTTGACATCTGTTTTATGTTGGTAATGTGTGTAATATGACTTAATTAAAAAGAAAAAAAATCAATGTTCTAGTGCAGGTGGTTGAAGCAACAATTACACTTTGCATTAGATTATGTACACGGCAAATTCTGCAGAGTTAAATTGACACTATGCCGAGTCTATTTGCTCCTTATCAGAATTGGTGTTAATTTAACTCTTTCAGAGTTATTTCAACAAGAAATTGAGTAATTTTAACACTTGAAGTAGTTAGAACTACTCAAACTATTGTTGAAATAACGCTGTAATAGTTAATGGCAGTTCTGAAAAGGACCAAATAGGCTCGGCATAGTGTCAATTTAACTCTGCAGAATTTGTTGTGTACAGAAAAGCCAATAATTATTACAACGGTAACAATATAAGAGGCTAATAATTACACTGATCATACTGTGGTAAACTAAAACTGAATTTTAAGTCAATTTGAAATGCAAGGAAAGGCACAAGTCAATTTAAAAACGACTTTCTTGCCTTTTAGACATATTTGCTTTTATGCAGAACAACAAAATATCACAAAACAGATTCTGATATTGTTGCTCAATGATGCAAACAATATAGATTGCTATGAGATTTTGGCCACTGACATCTACGTCAGATGTCAGATGTGGGCCAAGAAGACAATGAAAGGGTGTACAACTGCTCTAACATAATATTAGAAACCCAGGCCTTGTTTCAATGCAAAGCACGTGAAAAGCAACAGCCAGGCAAATAATGTATCCAAGCAGTGCTTTGTGAATTCGTAATTACACACCTTGAAACTGTGCTAACAATGGAACATCAAAATCTTGTGCTTCCCTACTTTAATACCAGGGAGTTGAAAAAAGTATGAAATATTTTCAAATTTTGTTTCATACATAATATTCTTATAAAGTCAAAACACAGCTTATGCAAATCAAGAGCCAGGCTGAAGGTTACCTCCGTTTGTCTCGGGAATCGTGTGACAGATTGGCTAAACGGACGCCCTGCACCTGCCACACACTCCATCACGTGGCTTTGTCCGTCCTGCATTCTCAGTCCCCACTCCCTGCTGTGCCGCCTTGTTCATCCGTCCATCCATCTGATTGACAGGTTATGAGCCAGCCCCGGCATAAATGACTCTGACACACCGGTAATCCAGACCGGCTGGTCTCAATCAATCTCAGTTAAAGAATTTTCCATCACACCGACGCTCACTAATACGGTGACAGCAGAGACGCCAGTTCCACCATAATACCGTCGGGTCTGTGCGGTAGGGCTGTGAAGACCTTTTAACTTTGTAAATGGGAGGAGTAGGATAATGACAATTTGTGTAAAAAGCAGAACGAGAAATGCGTGCAAACGGTTTTATTCTTTTTGTTTTTTTGTTTTGTTTTTGGTTGCGAACTTCAGCAAATCCTGAAAAAAGTTCAAAGACACGGTTTTGTGCATCAGGTAGAGTTGAGAACAGAGTGATAACAGCAGCTCCACCTCTGTAAATATGGGTGATAATACTGGATGAATGATGTGAAACTAATGAAGTCCTAAGGGTTCTGTGACTGAAAACTGTGAGGATAAACACTGGGAAAGATTCCTCCAGACTGTACTGACTTTTGTTCGCCATGCCCAGGGTTCACTCCCTTTGTTCCAGGTCTGCTGCCATGGGGAAGGTAAATTTAAACTCAAATCCTCAGTGGTGAACAAGTGAACTTTCATTATTGCAAATTCTGTTGACCAACAAATAACTTCACTCGAGAGACAGAATGATTGATATTCTTCATCATCTCCGCCTCTCCCCTCGCGCCCCCCCCTAATTCAATTCCACATAACGGCGAGGTTGTGTCACCCATACCAAAGAACTCACCAATGTAGCAATATTATCGATCCACAAACCACCACAGAACCTGAGGCGTTTTCCCAGAACAAAAAACAAAACAAAAAAACATATATATATATATATATATATATATATATATATATATATATACAGCTTAATTCTTGATATCTTGATATATTTTGTTTCAAGCTCAAAAGAGGGAGTCATTTTAATAACGAGGACTTTGATGACAATTAAAATAAAAACATTCAACAAAATCAAGAGACATTTTCTTTTATATAATTCAAGTGTCCAATTTACTGAGTCTAATCTGCAGAGCAGGATATTCTAAAACAACAGCAAATCAAAAATGCTTCTAGTATTTTTAAAATTATTATTATTATTATTATTTTTTTGCATTTAGTCACTTTTGGTGGAAACAGCTATTATTACCAGAGGTAACTGAGATATTATGTAGGTAATGGAGTCAAACTAAACACAAAGGCTACTGATGTGCTAATGCTAGTTATCACTTATATGGGATGCAAAACAATCACACTATTTAATCATTTTGTCTTTGTTTTAAAATAATTGTAAAACCCTGTTTTACTAATAATTTTACTGTTTTGCTATATTATAGTTCTTAAAGTTATACAAAAAAAATCTGTATAAAAAGAAGTCTTTGATTGATGCCTTTCAATTCACATCTAATCATTTTTATCCAACCAGGACTCGCTGGAGGAGGGCAGTGAAGTCGATCTTTGGTGGTTTTGACTATGCTGTGTGCTTTGACAGCTAATCCTGAATCAGATCTTCTACTGTATATTTCTCATTCTAGTTCTCTTGTTTTCTGACCAGAAAATGACTTTTAGTGCTTTGTTTTACATTTACAGTTGTTGTTTTTTTTTTTACTACCTGAAAAGGTTAATTTGCGACTAAAGTGGAAGAAGTGCGAAGAGTTGCTCTTTCTCGTTGAGATCCAGGCACCACTTTGCTTGCAAACACGAGTGAGAACTAGTAACACTGAAACATATCTCTTATGAAATAGTGAACATATTGTATTGACATTGTACCGTAAGCATTTATTCTCACAGACAAGCACTGCTGAGTTCAAATCTCAGCCATCGTCTTTCTGCGTCATGTTTTTGTGCTCTTCTTCTGCATATGTTGGTTTCCTCTGCGTACTCCGGTTTCCTTCTCCAATCCAGATCAAATACTACAATTCTACATTTTTGGAGAAATGTTCAGTTTTTGGGAAATGCCTGTTGTCCAACATTTTTTCCAGTTAGCACTGACAACTTTACTGGATGCTGCTATTAAAACTCACATGCAAGCAACAATGACACACTGTGTATAGTGAGACAATGTGCAGTTCCTATTAATCAGAACCATCATTTATTAAGAATTGATTAAAGTGAAAGTAGCACTTCAGCTAGAATGGACAAAATTGGTAGCCATTTGCGGAACTATTAATAAACTACCAAATAAAGACTATTACAGGGACTATTGTTTCAAGAAGGCCCCAGAAGATTGTGGCTGATTCAAGACTCAATCATGGGACAACACACACACACTCCACTGTGCACACATGCACAGACCACACTCCAACACACACACAGTACCACACATATGCACAAAGCCTCACACAGCAACACGTTTCAGCCTTCATTTCACTGTCCTTTTCCTGAGGTTACTACCAGTCAGCATCCTTCTCTATTCCAAGTCATCATATTTCAAGCCACAGCGGTATAATCGGCCGCGATCAGGAAGCCCCCCGGACTCTGAATGAAGCACTTTTATGCAAAGAAGCCCAGCAGCTACAATCTCATCATTCTGTTTTCAAGGTGGAAGAGGAAAGGAAGGGCTGGCACGCGGGGTTGGGGGTTGGTGGTGGTGGTGGTGGTGGGGGGGGGGTTTGAAACACACGCAAATAGCACAAACTGCGTTATTGGCAAAAATCTCTCGTCTGTGTGTACTTGAGTCTGGACTTGGAATTTATCACATCAAAGACATGGCAAGTTGCTACATACTGTAATTCAGTTCAGACGATGTCTGGCGAGACTGCTGAAAAAAACAAAACAGTTTTAATTAAGCAAGAGCACATTCATTTTATCAAACAAGATTGTTTTGTTTCATTTTTGTTCAAGAGGATGAAAGTTATCAGTGATTTTATTTATTTGTTTTTATTTTTTATTTGCATGTGTGTGTTGACCATCTAATTTCATTGGCTGCACTGCAGAAATCACAGCTCCCACGATGCTTTGCGCTCAAACAGCTTAGCTCAGCAACCACAAAAAAAAAAAAAAAAATCATTGACAAGGCTCCAAATGGAGGAATACAACATCTGCCTTATTTTTGGTTTCCTTATCTGTCCCGCAGTATTCATCGACACAAGCACCAGCAGCCCCCATGACTTGGAGTTTGTTTTTCTCCCTTGGCATCAGTGTACAAAGTTAGTTTATGACAGAGCCTCGCGTGATTTAATATTACTGGATGACATAATGCATTTAACAATGCACCTGGGTGAATAATATCAGCAAGGAATGGCTCATATAGTGCCATCGGTCTCTGCGAGGGATGCACAAGTGTGAGATTGCGTGATGTCGGCGATGAGAAACTGACCTGATTAGAACACTTTGATAAACACTGAGAGGATTGTCTCTCGCTCGTCTCCGGCTCTAACTACCTCACTCGTTAGCAGCCCGAATGGCACCGCAGCAGAGCTTATATTTCCACATCATCTCCGCCTTCCACCAGCAGAAGAATACAGCCCTGATAAAAACAACAGATGCACCGCATTTTCACGCAGTCCTCCAGGAATCATCTAATTTCAGACCTCTGTGTTTATACATCCCACTGTCTCTTAATGCCCCTAGCATACTGTAGTATAAGGGCAAATGTAAATGAAAAATACATTATTCATATTCCCAAGCAAAGGCAAGAAAGAGAGTGTTTCCTGTGCCATGGTGTCTCAACCTCAGAGGGAGAAAAAAAAAAAAACACCCCCCACAAAAAAAAACAACAAAATACACAAAGCTCGCCAAAATACACAAAGCAATCTGTTTTTGACTTCATTGATTTTCTTTGTCTTTTAGGTGGGTTGTAGATGTCGGCAACTAAATTGTACCTTAAATCAATTTTGTGCGCTCCTGAAGTAAGCTATGTGCATAAAGTCTGACTTAAACAATGTTCTTCCTCCTTTTATTTTAAAGGGGATGCACTTGAATAGCAATGAGGAAAGAAGTGACATTGGCAAAGACTAAATTGTAAAAAAAGATGTAGGAGAGAGAAACAAAAGGGAAAGAAGCTGCAAAACCCTTCCTTCCAAGCATGATTTATGACTCAGCTTGAAAATTACCCATCATGATTCAGCATGTTGATCAAGGGTTTGTACAACAGTGCATGATCCAGAAATATTGCAGTGAAACCCTGAGCAGACAGCCACTCAGATCAATTACCCCACGGGTTTCACATTGTGCGTGCTGGCATTCTACCTGTTTCTGCAGTCTCGCTCCATCAAAGGGAAATTTACCCAGAAATTCCCTGCAGCACGCAACGAACATATGCATTCCCCCCTCCCTCACACAATTAACCCTCTCCTTGTGTCTTAAAGTGGAAAAATCATTGTCTTGGCTTGCAGCAGGAATGCTGTATGCTGGTTTAGCTCAAGTTGGCTGAAAAATGATAGAAATACTCTTTAACGTTCCACGGTGTGAGTTAGTTTTGTGACAAACGTTTTAATGCTGTTTCTTCCAGGAACAAGCACGTTTCCTCGTCCTGGTATAAAAAATGTGGCCTCAGCACCAAGTTGTAAGCATTGATGGCCGCTCTGGTTTTTATTTGGTGTTCTACAGGAAAGAAAAGAGAATTTTCCAGATTAACCATGTAATTCATTTTTTTCAAATGTAATTTGAAAGAATTTGAAAAGGGAAAATATTGCAAAACAAAAAGCCATTTTACATGTGTTAACTACTTTGTCAAAAGTGTGAAAGCAGGAAGAATTTGTTTGCAATAGTTGTGGGATGTAGAAACTCACAGTAGGAGTAGATTGGGTGATGCCGTTATCGGCGAGTTAGACTGATCAAAAACCTACCAAAATGTTGTAAAAAAAATAATAAAACATTTTAAAAAGTTGAATCATTTAGTAACATCCAAACATAATTTTATGAACTTGAGGTAGCATTCTCTTAGATGAAAAGCAGTTGGCGTTAAAAGAGAAAAGCTTGCTCCATCCAGTCACTGTCGGAACAATAATTTTGGAAAGAAATAAGTATTAAAAACCAGAAGCCAACTCACGCATCTGCTGAATGAGTTGAATTTTGCTGAAATTGATCATTTTGTCAAGAGTCGGTGACCAATAAATTCTAACAGGATCACAGAAGTGTAATGATTTATATCACACAATTCACACAAGTAACTTTTTGTCCAATCCCATGTGGCGTTTCTGCATAAATGTTTGATGCGGTACCTCTCACAAGTACAGGCATCTCTGTTAAAATGCCAGTGTTGTTGTAATCTTAAAAATTAGACTTTTATAAATTCTTAATTTTTTTAATGTGCAATGTGAGATATATCCTGAACAATTCAAATGAAAAAAAGGATAGGGTAAGAAACAACAACAACAACAAACAAATCCATTAATTCCTGGGTGATAACCCCAGGTGGCGTTGTTGGCAACAAACAAAATTAATTGTATGGTCAAACCACTGAATGCCACACAAACTTAAACTTTTGGACCACTGTTCCAAAGTGTTGGTTTGACACAAAACAATTTTTCCAAGTCTACCTTCATGAAGAAGGAACATATCTATAATAAAAGATGGAGATGCATCATGCTCTTACGTTTCAATTGAAACTGATGCATTTGTCAAACTGGGCACAGTAACAGTCATCCTTGGCCCAAAACTTTTAGTTTTCTGCTTGAAAGCTAAGGATAAGAAAATAGTTCCTCCTTTAGCATTATTTTGAGTCTAAGGATGCATTCAAAACCATCAAAATAATGAAATCAAGAGAAAATGGGTTATCGGTGCCGGTACAAAACAAGAGTTCTTCACCCAGTTGTTAAATTATAAATTTCTGTTAATTTCTTTTTGCAGACCATTTCAATGTTTTTTTTTGTTTTTTTTTCCAAGACAACAGGTAGTCAAGTATGACTCCTAAACAGAAAAGTACCTGATTGATTTCTTCATTATGGATGGCAAAGAGAACCTTAACATTTAAGTATTAATCCAAAGACACTTTCTGCAGTTTCTGTTGTATTTATTTTAAGCATTTTCATTCGTCTGTTGAATAACTTCCTTAACGCCAGGTTGTTACAGTCCTGGGTTGTCAGAGGCATGAGGGTATTTTAATATGTATTGATTTGCTGCATTTATATGGCAGCCTTTTGGTGTGAAGTGTGAACAAAAAACAGTTGAACTCACAAATCTGCTGGGAGTCCTGACATTAATTCAATCAAATATATTGAAATATATATACAAAATATTTTGTTTAATTCAGACCAAGTAAACTTTACGAGGAACAGTTAAAACATCAAATTTGACCAAAGTGCTGTGGGTGGGCATTGTTATGTAACCAAGTTAATACAGCTGTCTGACTTTTATATATATTATATATATATATATATATATATATATATATATATATATATATATATATATATTACTGCCACCAATTATGTCACATTAATCTGTGATTACGTGTTTCACAACATTTTATCATTGCCTACCTTTTTTTTTTTTTACATCACATAAAGATGCCATTTTAACAGGGATGTGTTAAAATTTAGGGAGCAACAGTGTGTTGAAATGAGGCAGCAGAAGTGCATGTAAATTATTGAGCAGTGACTTGGTCACGTGGTACTGCATCTACAGAATGAGCAATCACTTTGTTCCTCCTGAGACCAGAGGCTGCTTATGGTGCAGGGTGAGAGGTGAGGTGAAACTCCACAGGGTAAACTAGAATCAAATCCCCCCCATTACTGATTTATCATATGCTGCCTGGGCTGAAATGGGACAGACATATTTGTATTAGCAGTGTAATTTTATCTCACAAAACTGCGGGCATCCAAGACATAAAAAAGGTTGTTGGGACGAAATCCCAAAATTAAACAAACAAACAAACAAACAAACAAAAAGAAATAATCTAAAAGATATCTAATAATTGTGACAAATCCTGAAACTTGTTTATTTCTTGCATATTTAACTAATTTCTCTCTCTATTCTGTAAGAATGGACTCGTCAACAATGCGTACTTACAATAATTTTCATTTAAATTCTCCAGCCAGCCTTCTTTGTTTTGCCTCCAAGCACAGTTGAGTATCAGGTGACAACTGCAAAAGGTCACCTATTTATCCTGTGATGAGTGGAGTTGATGGAGAGGAATGGCATTTACATTTTAGGCAAGAATAACTCGCGCGACGCTAATTTCAAAACACGAAGACTCCCCGTATTCATTGGAAAACTGATTTTTTTGATTACATATTTTCAAATATGTTTCCAGACTAAACAGGATTAGGGTGTTTTGGTTTGACACTCACATAGATCTGAAAGGATGCTACATAGATTTGCAAACAATCCCCCGCAGTTACAGCTTTGGCTCGCGCTATGAATCATGACTTCAGTCACAGACTTGATGGCATTGGATTTGACATAAATAATCTCCATCAATCCACAGTCGTACTATGTTTGAAATGCAAAATTACCCCTATCCTCCCAAGAAGTCCGTAATATATTCAAGATCGTTTTCTTTCAAGGGCAAAGTGTATAAAAGTCAATGAAGGCCGGTGCAGTTCCTTGGAAAAAGTACTCACATTTCTGTATTTGTCTCATATTTGACTCACATTTGAATATTGATTAGGGCGATTACAAATTTCGACGCACTTTACTGGACTAAATAATTTGTAGAACCACCTTTTGCTGTACCTCACAGCTGCAAGTCCGTGTTGGTTGTGCCTCCACCAGCTTTTGCAGATCTGCAGATGGAAATTTGTGCCTATTTTTTTTTTGTCATATTGTACCAAAAACAGTTCAAGAAACCAACGAAATCAGAAAACTGGAGAGTGTTTGGCAAATGTTTAAATTCAGCTCTTGAAGTTGCCGCAAATCAATCCAGAAACACAGCTCCATTCCTTTTGTGTCGTTATAGCAGACCTTGTTAGAACATGGATCTGTTTCGTTAATAGGCTTAAGGAGGAAACACCTTGGGCCATCTGCATCCGCTGAGCCTCCGCTGCACCAAACCTCAGGTGTTTTGGAGCGTGTCAGAGTCTCCGCAGCAACAACAGTGATCTGCTACCCTTAATCAGAGGCAAATCTCGTTTTCAATAATTAGCAGACGGATAAAGGAAAAAGAAGAGAGAAACCTCTTTTTCCTACAAGACCGGACGCTGATAACAGATCAATGTAATGACTGTCTGATGGCGGTCCTGATTTGCAGCAACAGGGGGATTTCTATGTGGAATTAAAACGTGTCAAGAGTTGTTGCACGTTACGCCACTGGTTTGCGTTAAATCCGTACCGGCTACACCACTGGTAATTGATTTGCTGTGACGAATTAGCAAAGGAGTATTAATTGTGCCGTTTTCTTAACGCTCCTTGCCGGATATGTACGGATTTTTAAATTATTCTCGTGTCACTATCAATCCAGCGGATTTCACTGGATCTTCCACAGCCTCGACTGCGACTGACTCTGAATTCCCCACTACGTTTCACACGGCGTCCTTTCAGAGGTTCCCCGTTTCATCATTCCATCCAGCTCCACGGTACCTGCTGCACTTTTACCCACAACAAATGTGCTGAGTGCAGATAACCCGCAGTGACAGAAGCCCCTGGAATTGGGCGTACGAGACAGATCATAAAGGGTTATACACCTTTGGAGGATATCAACTTCTGATTAATGCAGTCTCCTCGCAGCACGCTGACAAGATTGTGTGGGGGGATCTAGGATTAAAAAAAAAGTGATAAAGAACTAATTAAAGATGGTAAAAGGTGAATATAATTTTGCAGATCTGTCAGTAATTGGGCAAATGAAAGATACTGGCGGGGTGCAGAAGCCACCGCTGCTCTCTCTGATTAGGCTCTGATGTGAAAGGTAATGTGTTTTGGGCTTAGGCCCAAGCTTGTGGAGGACGGTTGTGGCATGGCCAGCTGTGTGCCTCACAAGGTGGGAGCACCACAGAACCCATTAAAAAAAAGTAAAAACTGCTGCAATATTTACCGTGGCTTCTACAAAATCCTAAACATATGTGGAGATGCCTTTACACTACAGCATGTTTGCATAAAAATATTAAAAGCCTTATGTCGTAATAAAAAAAAGTTACAATTTTCACATAATTCTTCTTCATTTACTGTGAAAAGAAGACACTGAATACACTGACAGCTTAGCAAAAGGCTGGAGGATAACAATACATCCTTTTATATATGCTTTCTCCCATTTATTTGCTGCTCTGCATTTAATCTTTAATGTCTAAATCTATTACAAATTACATATAAACAAAATTGATCTGCTTTTTGCTGTCAGACAGAGTCTAAATTAAGTACAGGTTGTCCACTTAGATATAACATCCAATAAATTTGGATGGTCAAGGTACAAATTAGCTAAATTAGGCACGATTGAGCGTAACTCTGGCCACTTGATAAAAACAAAAGTGCTGTTGAGAAACAATTCATTTTGGCATTTTTTTCCTCGATGAGAGAAAACATCCTTCTTTTGTGAGCCTTCGGAAAATAAAAACGTATCACATCTAGACAACACAGACGTCTGACAAATATCTTCAACCTGGAGGGTCTGGAAACTGAAAGCTGATGGCCGCCGGATTATGTGCTGTATGGATAAATGTTTCTTGAATGTACCATCAGAGGGAATCCAGTGACTTCATCCAGGCATTTAATACAACAGAAGCTGCTCTTCTCGTTTTATCTCCCTATTCCTCCAGTAATGAAAAGGTTGTGTGTGGAGGCGCTTTCAGGGTTGCATTGCTTCTACAGAAGTCTGAAAAAGTGCAGACTGTTTTAATTCAGCTGCTCTGCTGCTGATTTAAATTCACAGGTGGAAGCAGAAAGTGTGAGCATCTCGCCGCAGCAGCGTGAAACGTCTCTAATGTGAAAACCTATGGCTTGTTTAGCGCCCGTGCTTGATTTAATTATGTGGGCAGTGAAGATGTGTATTTGAAAAAAGGGACATTGTGTCATTCTGACTTGTAAAGAAAAGTGTGTATCATAGCTTCTTCAAAAATAGACACAGCTCAACAATGTTGATTCACTCTCAGGGAGACGTTCTCCTGTGTTTAATAGCAGTAAACAAAGCGACTGCTAATTACTGTTTTTATTTCACTCAAGATAAAGCTGCTTTTTGATTTATCTTAAGCTCAGCCAACCAGTAGCTGCTTTCATATTCGTTGAATGCATGGTCCTGTTCCTACCCATTGTTGCTTAGCTGCTTAGTTTTGAACCCGTTACCTTTTGAGGTGTGCAAAGGATTCATTTACAATTCATCTTCACCCAATAGGCAAGAAAATGTGGGACCCAGAAAAGGACACACATTCACATAATTTCATGGAAATTTGTGAAAACATCCCTGGATAAATCGACAAAAGCTGCACCTTTTGGTCCGTAAGAAAAAAAAAAAAAAGCTTTATGTGACGGAAACTCTTTACGTTAATCTGAACACACCGTTCTCCAGGGTGGTGGCAACATCATGATATGAGACACTTTTTAAAAAAATATTTTTATTGCCAACAACCTGAATATAGGGCAGATATTCACATTCCAGCTTACAGACTTGAATTCAACTGAGAGACTGTGGTAAGATTTCAACGCTGATGTTCACAGGTGATCTCCATCCAGTTAGGCTGAGCCTGAGCTAGCTTTCAATAAGGAACGGGAAAATATTTCAATCTCAACATGTGCAAAAACGTGGTAGATAAATGCAAAGTGAACCTCATCTGCAATGGCAAGGAAAGCAGATTGTACTAAGTGTTTTGTTTTTTTCTACTGTGATCAAATTACACACAGGTCTACTCAAGTGATTTTTAAAAATAAACATATTTCAAATTATTATTTTCCTTCCACTTTGCAGTTTGCTCACTCCTATCGCAATCAAAACTCCAGAAAAAGTACAGGGAGGTGTACAGATTTAACATGACAAAATGTGAAAAGGCTCGGGATAAGAGCACTTTTGAAAGCACTGTTGTCTCTCATTATTTACAAATCAACCAGCGGTGACTCTTCTCACAGCATTCTCAGACTGTACGGCTTTTATTGCACTGAGCACGTTGCTACATCTATAAGCTGCTTCAGCAGAGTCTCTGACCCTTTTCCCCCCAGCTGAGTTTCATAAAAACCATTTTAATAAAGCTAGACATCATCCTAGAAGAAATGAAGGTGGGGGGCAGGGGGATGTAATGAATGAAGTTTGTATACCGGAAAACAAAAGATAACAATAAAACACACCACCAAATTGTGTGATTGGATTATTTTCTGCAAGTGGATTTTCACTGTAGGGTTGCTTATTGCAGCCTTCTAGCATAAACAAAAACTCAGCAAAGTTTTGAGCTGCTGAGTGGGAAACTTGGAGCTGGTCCGAAATCCAAACGTTGAAAACTTAAAGCAGATGGGGCAAGTGGCGTTGCAAACGTTTGATTCCCCCGGTTTTGCTGCTTTTTTTCTCCGGTTTGCTAAAGCCAGCAATTTGAGGGAAGTGTCATATACGGATAGTGAGCACATCAGGAAGGATGTAGAACAAAGACTCACAATTCAGTGCGAATCGAATTTTCCCTTTGGGCCAGCATGAAAGGAATTTGCACCTAACTTAGCAGTTTTTCTTAGCATGTGGTCGCCTTCCTTCACAGATCAAACGATTGAGCCCAAATGTGGATGAAGCAACACAAGGAAGCCTTGAGGCCATGCCACCCGCAAGCTCTTTGCTAAATGGAGAGAAGATGCAGAGATTTCGTTGTTGGTTTATTCTGCAACATTTTCAGCATCCGACGACGACTGTGCTGTCATATATACAGTTATTTCAGCTGAACATTGAATATACCTGCGTGGAAAAGAGTCAGGGGGGTAGCAGATAAAGCCTTACTGTTCTGAGGAGTTGAATCATCCGGTCGATATTTTGGGATTTCATCTGTGGGAGGGGGTCCTCCATTGTTCTGTTTTGCACTACTGACTCACAGTGTGTGTATGGAACGCTGCTAACTTTATACTTGTGTATGTTTTCTCCACAAACAAATCTAGCTCATAATTGGCAGATGCAAGGGGCGAAATATTTACTAGGGTTGTGTGTGCGCATGCAGTTCGCTGCAAGCTGGTGTCTGCGTGTGTGCATGTGTGTTTGTTTTTGGCTGCTATCCTGGTTTCATCTCAGTGTGCTACCAAGGAGACATAAGCCACTTCCATCTGCCTCATGTTCCAAGTTTCTTTTTGTTCCTAATAAAAGACAGGAAGTGGAGTTTAAATCCAGTTTTTGACACCACACCAGTCTCTAATTAAAGGCTAAATAAAATGTGAGAAAATAACATTTTTTTTTCTATTTTATCTCACAGAGTGATTTTATTTTATAGGTTAAAATTATGTTTTTTTTTTATTATTATTCTTATGGTTATGTGCTGTAATAGAGTTTGTTTTACTGGCTGTGTTAACTGTGCACATCTGGCTTTGTCTTACAATGATTTTTTGTTGCAATGGCATAATCACTTAGAAATGTAGAAAAATCAAATTTGGATAATTGCATCCATTAGGATCTGGACTGTGCTTCCCATACAAGACAGTGGATTTTGTGTCTGGGAATCCAGCTGAGTCACCAACGAGACACCAAATTGGTAATTTGGTGATGTGTTTTCAGATAAAGTTAGACTGAGTTTGAGTCCTACAAGTGACCTGCGACGACTGTTGATAAGAGTCTTGGTGCTTAGATACGAATGACCCAATGAAGTCATGTTCTTTCCCAAAATTTCGGGTCAGGATATAAATCTGAACTCTGCTTTATTTTACTGCATAGTGTCTGTTCTGCGTCCATCCAGGACACGTCCTGGGAGTTACGTTTTAACCATTTCGAGATGTACGGTGACAAACTATTTTTAGTTAATATCAGAGCCACAAGATGTTGTTTCAACGTTTATGGTACCATGAACTCTATGGATGGATCTCAGGATATTTAAAAGAGAAACAGAATTACTTTATCGCGTATCTTTTGCCATTCTTTACCAAACAAACCAATTCCAGCCCACCAGTGCTTCCTGTGAGGCCCTCTAGACTCTTTAGAACCTCCAAACAATTGTGTGCTTAAATATTATTTCATCAATCAAATCATTGCAGTTTTTATCCATATACTGCCAAATTACATCAATGTGACAAGATGTTCAATTAAAGTTAATTTAGGTGGAGTGGTCAAATTGCTATCAGGTGAATTTAACCAAAAATAAGACCAATTTCCCTACGTTATCTGCATCGAATATTTGGAAGGCTTAGATAAGTAAATCTTTATCAGTGCAGAGAAAATTGCTGCACAGCATAGAATGGCCTCAAAAAATAATACCGGATTCTTTCTGCAACATTTAGAGTGGCAACTATATGGTACATTTAAACTGTAAAGAGTGATATAGATGTAAATGTGCTTAACTGGGCACTTTAGTTGATTAAACCTCATTTAAATTTTCCAGAGTTTCGTTGTTGACTACGTCAATCCAGTTGTGACCACAGTGTACCTGTTGTCTTACTGCTGCTTCCAACGGGATCACGTGCGTCATCACAACGCTCAAATCATCCCAACATGGAACATGACAATGAGCTTACCATACTCCAATGGCCACTACAATCACCAGACTCTAATTCAACAATTGTAATTTTGTGATGTGGTAGGATAAGAGGTCCACTTAGTAGACGTGCAACCAAAAAAGAAAAAAAAAATCTGTACTGAGTCATTTTTTCTAAATATGGACAAAAATCATCTCTATCTCATGACAGTCACATGTAGGCGTATTCCAGCCTTGTATTAAACAGGCATTTAATACCGAACAAATTTCACTAAGAAATTTCATATCCACTTGGATTACTAGAATAAAGATAAATAGAAAAATATATTGTTTCATTATTATTATTTAAACAGCAAAAACACGGGGGCACAGGGTACTGATAATGCTAGAAGTGATTGACAGAAGGAGCTTTGGATCCTTGTATTTCAAACATAGAAATTATTGGCTAAATCCTTTCTTGGCTTGTTTCTGAGTGGATATAATAATTCTGCCTGACACCTGAAAGAAACTGTGTTAATTGGACTTCGATTCATCTCAAACATGGCCTTGAATTTTCTTTTTTTGACAACATGACAGCGGTGCCTCAGTTCAAATAGCGCTACACTTAGTGCGCGTGTTCGAAGACGTCCTTGACGATAGTACAGCAATATTGCTGCGCAGATAAGCATTTTTATTGTTCATTTTCACAGAGACAAAGTTTTTAAAACATAATGCACAAAACCTAATGTTTTGTTAATTAACTTACAAGGAATCTTTACTGTCTTGATATTTTAGTAATTTAAATTTTTGAGTTTTAATTTCCCTATTATTGAAAAGAATTGTATGACAGTGGTGATACTTAAATTTTCTATTGTGATACAGTGATATATCTAAGTTTATTTCTGATCACCTTTACAACTATGGATTACAATTTAAAACTAATATAAACTGAAAATATGTTTTTCAAACAGTTAGAATGTTATTACACAAACGTCTAAAAATATCAAGTGCGATGTGATTTTGAATGAAACTGTTTGGATATTGAGCCAGGACTTTTTGTCCAACATTAATTTTTTAAACTCTAAAATGTTTAAAATGTTCCTCTGGAGGAATGGTGAGAAATTTCCATCACCACATTTCTAATGTTTGTCTAAAAAGCCATCTAAGCATTCAAAGAACTGTTGGAGCTGTAATAGTAGGTTAAAAATTGACATTTCACTCAATATAGTTCATCATCAATCCTTATGACATAGGTTCCAGTTTTTGAAAAATAAATTACAGAAATAAATATCTTTTTGATGATACAGACCCATCTAATTTTTTGAGAAGCATCTGTATGTGTTTTTATGTCTAGCAGTAAACTAACTTTCTCTCGGAGTGTCACCGTTTAATACCTACAGGAAACGGAGACAGGAGAGACATAAAATATGGCCAGAAGAAAACAACAAAGGCTTCTAGATCCATTGAATAAAAAGATTTGTTGTTGACAATATGACCCGATCAGAAAGTGCCACATGTCAATGCCGTTATATACTTACGACTGCAGATGAAACGGAGCCTGACGTTTTGCCATTTGAGCAGTGCCACTGCTTCTCTGGTGTTGTTTTGATTCAGAATGACCAGATGTGATCTGACAGACTTTGAGGGCTGGGAGGAATTGTTATCGTCTCTGGATGTCGTGTAAGGTTGTAATGTTTCACTGTGCTTTTGGTCACTGGGATGAATCTTTCTGCAATGAGAGGAATCAAAGTCCAATTAACTGACCAACCACTACCCTCGCTCTTTAAGCCAGTAAGATGGTCCGAAAATCCTTGACTTCTTGACACTTTAAGATCAATTATTTATGAGAAAAGTTTATATTCACACCTGAAAGTCAAACTGAAGGATCATGTAACTGTTGCACTTAATTACCCCCAGTATGAAGTGATAAAAAATGCCTATCTGGTTATTGTAAAAATAATTAAGAAACACAGCAAAGACAAGAGACATTTTACTTTGCACTTTAACATAGTTAATGCCATTATGGGGGAGTAGCTTTATCACAGATCCCATAACACCACAGGGAGTGTTTCCATGTTTTAATCAGGTGCTAAGTGGCTGAAGCTCAACGGTGCATGACTGTACCTGGAAAGAGTCTTGGTTGGCATCTAATGAGGAATTACATTTAGCTCTGCCTCCAAGTGTGAATATCAAACACCTCTCATCTCTTCTTTTTTCTTTGCATCACGTCTTCATTTTTTCTTCTTAAAGCCTGGAGGTTTATATATTTGATGGTGGAGCTATAAGAAGAGAAGACAGACAAGGTTGGAGCTCATTCAAAAGGGCTTGTGTGTACTTGCGTAGATGGCTCTGTGTCTGCGTACGAGAGCCTCTGCATTTATAGATTATCGGTTTGATGGAAATTATTCTGACTGACTGGAGTTTTCAACATAACACCTTTTTTTTATGGATGCTGCAGAAACTGATTAAATGAGTGTCTGAGTAGCCTAAAGGATGAAATGAGAATGATGAAGCCAAGAACATAAAGAACAAGAATATCCTTTATCAGTATCAGTGTAAAATGCTATGTGTCTAATCCTATTCACAAAGTATGATCCACTTCGTTTTCAATGAACAGCATTTGCATTTCCGCCTTGTTATATGCTGGAGCAACGCCGGCAGCGTTTGCATTTCCTTCTATCTTTAAGATCCTAGCATGCCCTGTGCTAATACCATTGGGGCAAGCAACAAGAGTTAAATTATCCACTATATATCCAAAATAGGAAGTACTCTAAAATACTCCATTTGTGGCCCTCAGTTCCTAAAAATATCTTCATCATAAGAAGAAGCTGTTGGCTGTTTGCTGCAAATATAGTCCATTTAAACAGATTGTCAAAACCTTACAGTCCCCCCACCTAAAAATATTGAACATTAAATAGATCTAGCAAATCTGCTAGCGTCCGTAATGCAAGTGTGTTAAATAGGGCAAATTTGTAATATCTTCAAAATGTATTATGACATTTTCTTGCACTTTAAAATTGTGGAGGTTTTAAGCACAAACGTCACATTGATTTAGTCGCATGCTGGACTGTTAACTTCGCCGATGACCGAGTGACTCAGACAGGAAATGAGGACAAAAAAAAAAAAAAATCCCAAATAGAATGTTACTAATTCTGTTTCAATTATTTTGAAATACACTGCAGCTCCAATACATTTTAAACCACAGGCATACATTTTTTATGCAATAGATGTCTTATTCAGCGTAATAACTGTGTACCTTTCCACAGTGACATCTCTATTTCTGTTCCCTACATGTGTTTCAACAGATTTTCAGGCAACCTTTGCGAAGCAGCAATGTATTCAGTAATAATGATGTCAATAGACTCACCTCTACCGATATGTAGGCCAGATGGCCGGCCAGGTTACTCTTTCAGATCACTGATATGCACAGTAACCTCCACGGTGCGTCTTCATATGCGTGTGCTGTTCTTACATAATATATTTGCCATGATAGATTACAGATCCAATCAAAACCAGTAACACATTAGTGTGTCTTATTTCATAGCTTCTCTTCTTTATCGATAAAGTCCAGCCACACATGTAATTGTCTATAAGTCATTTTCTGAAGCAGAGTCACATTGTAATCATATTTTACTCAAACAGGAGCAAGTAGTCTATTTGTTGGCATAATTTATCACGGGGAGGTTGCGGGTGTGAGAGGGGGCATGGGCAGAGACATTGCACTGAGGAAAAAATGAATCACTTTATTCAAATGTACCAGTGTTGCTGTATCTGTGCTGCAATACTGAGGTATAGTAGGTAAGGATTCTTGCAATGAAATCCATGACTTGACAAGAGGTGTTGGCAGATTCTCTCTATGCAGTTCCAGCTATTTGGTAAAGATGAATTGATAACAATTTTTTTTTTAAATTAAAGGATTCTGAACACTTGGTGGGATAGGCACTAAAAGCCCATCCCACCATTTCTGTTAACTGTTGCTGTAATTGCTTTGCAGGTATATATAATTTTGACTCTCAGTCGACTTATTTGTGCCAATGACAATGCTTCGATGTATTCTAAAAAAAAAAAAAGCTTTTCCATTATAGTTTAATTACAAAATATAATAAATAGTGTCATCAGAATGTGTCTATTCTGGAACTATTTATGAATGTAAAACTAGCTGAAAAGTGAAAACCTTTAAAGAGGAAAATAAACATTCACTTCAGTGAAATGGAAGAATGACAAAGAAGGAAAAACACTATAAAGCCAATAATAATAATGTAACAAAGAAAGAGCAAACAATATAAAAAGAAACAAAAAAGATTTGTTGCAGAAATAATGAACATTGCTGCCCATATTGACAATGCTGAAAATGATCATCATCCAGAGCAACAATGTGGCCTAGTTATTAATTTTTAATACTTACTAACAACAGTGGAGCAACAGTATAATCAGCTGTAAGATGCCGTGGCCAATTCGGATGATTCAGAAGAACAGAAGATTAGTGGAAGAGTCATCTCTGATCTTTTGGAGGACAATCAGACAAACTACTAACCGCTAGACATATGAGTGATCATTTTTGAAGTTGCTCTCATCATTTTTGAACAATAAACATTCACTCTCAAAGGCACATTTTCATAGTTATATTGTGGCCAGCAGGAGACATATTCTCACTTTTTTTTGAGTCGGTTAGTAAACTCCCAGAAAGCTCATTGGCATCTTAGCTCATCAGAGGTAATCCAGGTCCACCTCTAACAGGCTGCTGGCTGCTGACATTTTCCCTGCAATTTGTTTTGGGAGTGAGTTTACGTGTTGATTTAATAAGGCCCATAGGTATGGCTCCGAACAAGAATCAGTCATCAGGCTGGAGAAAATGAGGTTTTGGCCAGCGGAGAACAAGACGGCTGAAATCAGTGGAGCTGGAACTAACTCACTTTATCTGCTTCTGCACTCTTTTCCCTCTCCCTTTTTTCCTCCGTCTTCACAGACACGCGCATTATGCCAGAGTTGTTCTGGTTCACATCAGTCATAAAGGAGGCAGTTTTCATCTAACCAAGAATCAAAGGTTTTGTCTAACCGCATGATTGTCAGAGGAGCATAAAGGGAAGTCGTTTCATTCCCACAAAATATGGCCTTACTGCAATTTAAACGGATGCGCGTGTATTTAAATCAGCGAATCGCTCATCGCCTGCAGACATCAGAGTCTGCAGGGGCCACGCTTCTCCATGTTCCATTTCTCATTACTGTCTAATACCTGGCTCCCTTGATATGGCCCCTCCGAAGCCTCCTGATGGAACATTCATAATTGATTCTGATTTGAGACCCTCATTAGCAACAAGTGACTCTGTATTGGTGTGTGCTTATTCAGCTCCACAGGGCAGATCCTTCAGAGCGCAAGTTTTACCTTCACTTTCAGACTCGCCTGCGTACGTGGTTCTCTCATGTCGAATGCACACACAAAAGCAAAAAAAAAAAAAGAATGTGTGTGAGGGGAGAAGAAGCGTTGACATCCTTTGTAGTGTGAATCTTAGCTGTTTTTCGCTCTGTTCCGTTTCCTTTGTTGCACGCATATGGAATGAACCCACACGCAAACACACACTCTCTCTCACGCGCACACACAAACAGAGTATGTCTTTCTATCTTCACAAGGACTTTGCATTGACTTAGCCTAACCCTGACACCGAAACATTGTTACTAATACGTACGTTCCTAACCCTAAACTCAATTCACACCTTCGACCTAAACCCAACCCCTAACCTCTAACCCAAAAGCAGCATGTCTTCTTATAGGGAGTAAACTTTTGCCTTGTAAGGAGCAGACGGTCCCATAAGTGTAGTATGTGTTAGGGAAATAGTCCTTACAATGTATCAAATACAAGGGAACACACACACACGCACACCTGTGAGTGAGCTGAATAAGCACACACACACACGGGTATCTGCCTCCTGCTTTTTTCCTCTGCATTTTGCACACAACAGAAGCAGCCAGACGGTTTTGCAGAAGTAGACAAAATGATAATGCTATGAAAACTGCCAGGGTGACACTTGCAGAGGTAAATGCTTTGCACCGTTTGTCAAAAAGATACAACAATTAAACAGCATTCCTACCTGCCTGAATAAATGAAATATGCACAATAAACAGTGTTTGATAGATTTCTTTTTCTTTTCTTTTTTTTTTTTTTTTGCCACTGTGGTTAGAGTACCGGTTGAAAATAAGTTCCTCTCCTTTTAGCAGGTGAAGAGGCCAGGGACTGATCTCTCAGCACTGAAACCACTACACCCATATGATGAGATAACAAGCCAAGTGGCCTCGACCTTGTCTAATGGCACCTATGTCATATTTACCAAATGGTATTTGGAGCAATCACCACCACTCAGATGGAGCGACTGACAACAAAGCAATCACAGCAGGAGTGTGTGTACGTGTAGCTGGGATAAGCAAAATACAACCTGTTTAGGATGCAGGCTGGACAAGACGGATTCTGTCACTGACATAAAAAAAAACAAAACAATTTTCCCGTTCCCCCAGAGGAGCAAGGGTACTATCAGCTCCTGGTTCTGATTTGATCACAAGCACAATTAAATTAGAGAGATTAAATGTTTAGCAACAAGGTGCAGGCTCTCCATCTTTTATATTTTGGCTTTCCTTTCTGTGCTGCGTGGCACACAAATACCTAATATTGAATTTGCTCTTTAAATGGAATGCTAATCTCAGTCTCTGATATTTAATTATCTGACGAGGAGATCAGGATGCGGCTAGTGCAAAAGGCTGAAGGCATGAAAATTCAGAGCGATTCCTCCTGGGCCTCCCTCCTTGGACAACAACTTAGAAATGGCTCCTGGTCTTGTCAGCCATGGTAATACAGTGTGAGACACTAAAGGGATAAACACCTGGCTGACAAATAAATGTGTTGTAAAAGGGGCATTAATCGCCAGCTTTGTGGGACGTGTGTCCTTATGACAAAGGAGGGAGACATTTGTCAGTCTGTTCCACAGATGGCCTCTCAGAGCCCTTGATGAATCACCTCCACCTTGCCTTAACTGTCCGCAGAGCCAGCAGCACCACAGTGGCTCATTTTACAGCTGTCTCCAAGGTACTATGAGCTGGGTGAAAAAACGCCAGAAGCATACTCTGTACGGGAAACCGTTCTGTCTAACCATTTTTGTCAAAATTTGCACTTTAGACATAAGAAAAAAGCTTGTTTTGTTCACCTAATTATTTGGTAGATTGGGGATCAACATTAGCAGTAAGCAAATGAATTCGAAGCTGTACGATTTTAAAAAGTGCATTTTTTTCTTAGATAAAAACAGATTTTTCTTCTAACAATCAAAAAAGCCCAGTTTAACAAGTTTGGCCTTTCTCAGAAATTTTAATCCATACTGGTTTTCATCGCTGCCATTTGGGAACCAATAAAGTATTTTTAATTGCATTGAACATGACTCCTTCAAACAAACCACTTCATTTTACCAGATTTTACCTAATCTGGTAAAATGGTTTACCAGATTAGGTAAACCATTTTGCTTTACCTAAACTGGTGCTGCTTGTAGACTGACATACTGTTTTATGGCATTCTAAGGCATAAAAAGGCTAAAAGAAATTTGTTATGACAGAAATAATATCAAATTTGATACAAACTTCTATTCTTTCTTAATCTATCAGACTACATTGCAGTGAGTTTAAGACTGTTTTATTTGAAATAAAGACTTTATAAAATTCTACAGTTACAGGCTTTAAAAAAAAATCCATTATCTGTATAGATTTTGACAAACACATACAAAACTGTTGGTACCCCTCTCTTAATAAACAAAAAGCCCACAATCATCACTATAATAACTTGATACTGACAAAAGTAATTGATTGTAAGTAAAAGATGACTGACAATTAGCCAATGAAAATCAGACATTGCCTGTCCAATTCAGTTTGTGGCACAGGAGAATGCAAAGTAAATATACTTTATCTTTAACAAGATTGTATTTTGAGCGAAAATTCTTTTAAAATTACATATAATGATAGGAACCCATGAAGCAGTCAGTTATTTTAAAGAGTAAGTGAATACTTTGGACAATAAAATGTACTTCCACAAAAAATGTGGATACTTGTTCAAATTAGAACCAGAAATATGTTATTAACACCCAGAGAGAAATTCTAAATATTGCAAACCACGCAGACGCCTAATTAGAAGTGAAGAAAATAAAATAAAAAACGTCAAAGAAAAAACACCACCTACTTTAAAAAGAAAGAATAAAAGGATTTTCTAAATCAAAAGAAAACTTTAGAATGTCTCACACATGAGAACTACTAACGCAATCATAATTGATCCAAGTATGACATTTATAATTACTTAGGGACATCATGGTTTTTTTTAAAAGGTCAAAACAATAACTATTCATAGTTAGATTCCCTGAAAACCGGAAATGGCCTGGAGAAAAGGAGAAAAGTTGAAATGTCACATCTGACGTTTGCATAAACGCCACAAAAATTAGGCTCATTTAACAGCTTTGGCTTATCCAAGTGTTGCCCTGGAAAAAGTTGAATAATTCTTATTACTGCATTTTGTGGCCATGAATGGTTACAGCGAAAACACTTAGAATCTATTCCTCACTAGGGTAGTATAAACTTGATAGGGATACGTTCAAGCCCCGTATTGGGTTTACATGTTAACGGGGCTAGATCTCATATGCAGAAACGTCTGTTCCAGTAAGCCTCATTTACACATTTTCACACATCCTTGGAGAATAGTCCTGCCCTATTAACAAAGAACATATAAATTGAAACCAATTAGATTCTAGGTTTGAGCCAGGCAGGTATTTTCCCTGTTCATCACTACATGTCTTCTCACTTTGAGTGGTCTTCTGACTCTGTCAATGCCAGCCCTCTGATTTTTGTTGTTTGTTTTTGTTGTTTGTTTTTTTTTCTTTTGTGTGTGTGTGTGGGCTATTGTGTAGCATATCCATAGAGTAAAACCTGCTCAGTCTCTCAGAGGAGAGTGACCCCGACTCCCCTCCTTGTTCGCAGAGTTCACAGAGGATGTGATTAATCGCAGACCAATTAGCCACTGGCACCTGTGCCAGCACTGGCTGAGGAGTGTGAGCAAGTTAAGTGAGAGCCAGTAGCACTCCGCTCACCAATTCTCTAAAACAGTTTTAAAGACTTTCCCTGCTTTGTGTTTTATTTTTATTTCTCCAGTGCTCAGCGCAAAGGACTCCCTGCGAGCAAAAACGATCAATTATGCATGCCATTAAATATGTATATCTCTGCCTTTGTTTATTCGATTGCCGTACTGTGATATCTTTCTCTCTTGCTCGTGATTTACAAAGAAAGTTAAACCAGACTCTTTCATACTTTTAAAGCTGCCTAAAGCTGTTGAGCTTTGACAAGCGCTGATAAATATGACCTGCTGATAACTTCCTGTGTGACATCACTGCAGATCTTTTGTCTGCATCTGCCAATCCATACTGTCTTCTTCTACCTACCAGGCCTTCAGGGGACGGCTCCTTCGGCATCTCACGGCAGCCGAGTCCTTTTACGTTAAAACCTTGTTTTCCGTCTCACAGCTGACGGATGATCCTGCATTATACATTAAACTGACAATAAGACGAGACACTTTGTGGATATGCTTCGGCAAAACAAAGGAGCTTCTTAATAGTGGCATTGGGCACAGACTTAACCTACTCATGACTGAAATACATGTGTTGGGGCTAGATTTCAGTGGGATTAAAGTGCATAATAGATTTCAGAGCAAGAGAGCACTGATAGAGCCCAAATTCAAACAGTGCCTGGGGCCTATAAGCCCTCCTCACAAAAGGATTGCAGGAGAAATAACAGTAAGTCTGCAGCTGGGTAGGAGCTAATAGCCTCTTAGGAAAATCCAAGACTAGTGTCAAACAGGCAATTTTTGATTTAGTGGAAAAGCTGCGAGAAATCCTTGAAAGTGCTTTCTTCAGATCTCCTCAGTTCTCCTTAAGTCCCCATTCAATAACAACTGCGAGGGAATGTCAAGTCTTCATCCTAAACACTTCCAGATTTTGAATTTGAAGTCTGAATCGCCCAGATTCAAAATTCTGCTACTTTCTATTTAGGAAAACTAGTTGCACACAGTTGACGTTTAAGTCTATTTGAATACTGTTTGTTTGTTTCAGTGTTGACAACCTGCTGTGGGTTAATATGCTATGAGCAGAAACACTGCGCCCTGACCGCTGACCCTAAACACCGCTAAGCTGCATGGAGACAGATAGGGCTATTAAAGTACCATAATGGAGGGAGAAAAGTGACACCAATTAGATTAAATGTGTTAGATATTCAGCAGGCCTTTTTTCCCCCCCATCTTCTAATTTCTGTTGCCAGAGAACCAGAGAGCAACTCAGACTGGATAACAGAGGATAATGATCTCATTACAGTACACACTTCTTGCTCACGTGGAACCTGAGCGAAAAGGACCGTCAGCCATAACCGATGACCAGATAACATGCGCATGTGTTGGCCAGATTGTGTGCTCAGCTAAGGTTTCCATGACAAATCTAGCATGTTGCATGAGTAAATATATATTTTTAAAGTCTAATGAGGGTGTCTCAGAGAATGTAGCATGCCGCAACTCGTTCTCCTTGAATCATTAAGAGCTCGAAATTTTTACCAACCCCCAAAGTTCCCTTGGTTTTAATTAAAGACGTTCAGCTGCAAAACTTTCCCCTTGTCGAATTTAGACAAGGTACAGCAGTTGCATGGTACTTTGGGAAGCAGTTGTGATAGAACTGTGCACAGTCATGTAGTCTTTTAGTAATGTTTAAACATGTAGTTAAAAAAAAATGTAATCTTTTCAAGTAGCAGGTATGACGATTGTTGTGATTGGACAAAAACAATAGCTGCCCAAGACTAGCATAAATACTTCTGAAATTGGTCTGTCAGAATAATACAAATGACATCCATTGTCTGTACAAACTTGTCCTGGTGGGCTTGCGGCAGAGAAGTGGGCCTGATGTTTAGAAATAAGTAGTTCTAGAACCATAAATCTTTTGAAATTTGCATCAAAATCAATATAAACTGGGCTGTTTTTCCCTGTGCACCACATCACACCACAGCGCTGCAGATACACAGCTGCTCAGCTCCTGCTTACTTAGGCAGCAGCTGATTGCTGCCAGTTAAAAAAGTCTGGTGGTGCTGGATGTTTTAAAACTATCATAACATGATAAATAGGACCTTTGCAACTTGCTTTTGCTGTGTCAGATCAAACAAAACCCTCATAAGAGGATCAGGTTTCCAAAAAAATGTTTAACAACTGGATCCAAAATTAACACTATTGGCAAGTGATGTCTTGTCATATGTTTTGCTCCACAAGTCAGTTTTTCTTTTCTTGGTTAAAAAGTTAATTTATTATAATGTTCCATTATAGCTGTCTATCTTTTTTTTTTTTTTTTTTTTTTTAAGAAATTCAACATACACTGATAGCTTTTTAAGTGAGATTTTGTCAAGTTATATTGCAATTTATCTGAAATGTGCAAAGTTATGTTCATCTAAGGTTGGATGAACTTCACACCGCCATCGCTGTTGTATTAGATGGATGATTTATAAAGACATTTATTCTTATACTAAGGAAATGTACTGAAAATGACATATCTTTGTCAGATTATGTAAGCTACAATTGGAGACTGTGTGCCTGAGTGACAACTATGTGCATGCATCTGTAAAAATCTGTAAGTGGAAACCTGACCATGATGAATTTTCCACAACCAGCCCATGGCAGTAAAATGTGTTAGTCCATGGAGTTCAGTACTTAATGTTAAATTCACAAATTGACTTTGTCTGTGTATTCTTGTGTCTTCTGCCTTTGCCTCCTAGTGTATACTGTTAAAATGCCTTTTCTTATGTTACGTTTATGTCCATACACAATGTTGTTAATTGATTTTAATGTCGCTGTCTCTTTTCATTTTGACTGTTCTCATGGTTTTGTAAAAGGACACCATTGCAATAGTGTAAGACTCTAGCAAACATAATAATTACAAATCCTATTTGTTATGTGCGTTACAATTTAGAAACTAGCAATGTGAATTTTATAGAATTAAAAGCCATTTTATTCACATTTTTAGAACAATATTGGCAACGAAAGTGTTAAGATTTGGCCATTCTACATCCATCGTCGTCTTACAGACCAGCTACAGTTTATTTTTTGCCTCTATTTATATTGAGCTGCATTAATTTGCCCCTCAGTAGTTCATGCACTTTTCATGTTGAACCCTCACCACGGAAACAAGAAAAGGTAATGCGAATAAAACTTTTTTACCTTGACTAAAAGCCACTTGGCCGGATAAAAACATGCAAACTGATCCAGCTCGTTTTCAAAGTTTCATCTTGTGAAAACAAATGCTTAACTTCCCGTGTCAAATACTGTGAAGCAACCTTTTGTGTTTTGTGCCCTCTATTCTTTGAATAGGACAGACTTTGAAGCAGATGCCACAAGTTAAAAGACAGACGTCATGAGTCACATTTGGTCCGATGAGTTACTGGGGCACCGTGGTCCATCTGCTCTCATAAGACATTTGCTTTCTTGTTGCCAGCCTCCCGCTGGTCCAAATGTACTCTGTTGTGGCATTGTCTGGATTGCACTTACTAGGTTGTATAGGGGGTTCATAAAGTAATAAACTATAATTCACTAATGATATATTAAAAATAAACTAAGATTACAAATCTAATCCAGACTTACTTTGTAAGAAAGCTTTGATTGCAGTCAGTTTTTACTTTTATTTTGTAGTTGCTCTGTTTTTAAAGTGGTTCATGTTGTGATTTTAACATTACACTGGCAGCTCTAAGCCCCAACATCACATTTTGCAAATAAATTTTAGCTTCAATATATTTTAAAAAAATACATATTTCAGCGGCACCTTAATAACTATAAACAACTTGCAAAGTGAATTTTAAATAACATGATTTTAACTTGAATGAATGTAAACATATCCCTTGATTTTATGCAATTCAAAGCTCGCTGGCGTCTTTTCGTTTTTCAGCCTGAGCCAAATGCCTTTCTGTAGCCAGTTATTGACTATGCAATTTTCAAGACATCTTCTGAAAGTTATTTGGCATACTTCTTAGATAATTTTGTCTGAGATAGCACATAGAAACACACTGATGAGTGATTAAATTAAATTAAAAATTATGTAATAACTTCAGCAGCAAAAAAAAAAAAATGGTTCTACAAAGAAATTTTACTCCTGGGTGCTGATCCAAATTCAAGTTGACACCACACGGTACAAATTTATTTGCAAAATTGTAGAACATGTAGAATTTCCTGATACAAGTCGTCAAGGCTTTATTTTGATGCCTGAAAAATCCCATTAAAACATAATGAAATGTGCAGTTCTTTGCTCTTTTTTTTTTTTTTTTTTTGCAAAATGCTAAAAGATTTCAATGGGTATGAATAGTTTTATAACAACCCGTTTCACCAGGTTCCCCTCTGTCATGGACCGACCGGTGGATCAGCGGTTGTTGTCCAGCTATTTTTTTGCAATTCATTAAAACGGGAAAGATAAGAAAACAAATAAATCAAAGTAAATCAAATGTCTTCTGACATTCACAAGTCAGGAAATAGGTTCAAGAAAATTGCCACTCCTCTATGTTTGCCTACTTCTAACTTCAGAGTAATAACAGTAATGTATATATGATAAAAGTGAAAACTTTGACCAAAGGCTAAGGACTCAAGCTCATCTTGTCAGTAAGGGAGGACGTTGAGGAAGGTAAATGTAGTTAATTTTTTTGAACATATATTCAAGGAGTACATAATTGTAGAGGGTGTTATGTTTTTTAATGTAAGTTTTAAGGGTTTGAATTTCCCGTAAAGGACCTTTTAATCCCCTGAGTTTTACATTTCATGAAAATTAAAAGTGGTTGAATAAGTTATTTCTCCCTCAGAAAGCTAAATAAATCTGATAATTTAAAAAGACAGACTGTGATAATTATAGTAAAAGGTCTATATAGATACTAAGAACTGTAACATTTACATTGTCAAATTTGAATATTCAGTCCTGTCTTATGTGAGAAGAAGTCATACATTGGACTTTATTTTGCTGGAAGTGACTCGTCAAATGTTTCAAATTGTAGATCAATCATATTCCAGTATTCTTTCTAATGACAGGTCTTGCATAAGAGCAGTCATTGACAGAAAACACAGGACTGATGTTGACGCACTGGTAGGATGCAAAGTACAAATGCCAGTTCTAACATTCTTCGTTGACTGAGCTCTTACAAATGCTATCAACTTTCTTTTCTCCTCCCCAATCACACAAAGTGCTCATATCATTAGTCACCCTTTTATTCAGTGGCCTCAGATTACCTTCCTCTTTTCGTCTTTTATTCTCTTCTTTCTCACATTTTTTTCCTATTTCTTCTGCTCTACCTTTGGATTGACAGCAAGAAAGGAGCTAAGTGCAGGTTGCCATTGGTTTCAGCCCTCAAATTTCATGCTAATCATGGCAGAGAATAAAAAAAGATGGTCAAGGAGGGGGAAAAAAATTGTGATTCTGACCTAATCTTGTGACTTGGTGTGGCAGCTTTCTGGTTAGATATTATGCCTTTGATTTGACTCCCAGTTCCTTCTCTCAACTTCATCTTCATGACTCGAAAGTAGTTGAATTAGAAATTTCACCCATACACATGTTGGTGCTGACATTTTTGTTAAAACATTTGGGTGTAGCTATACATAATTTCATGGCTGTGGTTTTGATTTCTGGCCTTTGGGGCATCGACTTCATTCAGTGTTCGAAATAAAACATGCTGCTTATTATCAGAAAAATGTAAATGTTTTATTCCGAAAGATCAAGAGCTTTTCTTCGTTTAGCACCAAAAGGGGCCATTGAAGAGCTTGATTGACAGCGCTAAGCCCCTCCTGCTGACTCTGATTGTTTGTTTTTGACAGGGACCGGTGTGTTTTCGTAGACTGCCGTAGCAACAGGCATGAGGTGGAGGAGCTTGATTATACTCACTGAGTGAGTACCTGTCTCATACCATACTGTCATGACATAGTGACAGTTCTTACAAACATGTAAAAACCATACACTTTTAAAAAAGTGGCAAAATGAAGCTTTTAAGTTAATATATAACATCTCACACCAATGTCAATAAGTCTTTATATGACATTTGTACTTTGTTCATTCCAACATGTTTACTCAAACTGCATTTTAATGTAACCTAATTCTGTCAAAAAATTGTGGTTTTTAGACTTAAGCGTGGGCAACAATTACAGACAGCCAAGGTGAAAAGAAAGAGTTTTTATTTTTCACTTCACAAAAGGGTTTCTTTGACAAGTTCTCAGAAGGACTGCTGGAGGACGACCTATCTAGGACCCCACTGAGGAGAAAGGTAACATTTATCAGGATATGATGGTGAATCAAAATTTGAATCAATGTTTTGCTCATGCAATTAATGATAATTATGATCATTTTATGTCCATTAAATTATCGATAAAGTTAAAGTTTCTTTAACTTTAGTGTATTAACTTACTCAATAATTTTCATATATTTCATTTTTGTATAACTCTTCTCATTACAAGATGAATAAATGTAGACAGAATTATTGTCAGCATCCAATTACCTCTTTCTGAACGTCTTCAGTGATTATCTCCAGACAAACTCCCAACGGTGGAAAGGAGCCTTGACCTCTAAGTTCAAGCAAAATCCCACAGGACAATAAAATAGACTAAGAATATATTACTCTGAAGCACTCTATGGAAATGTAGAAATGGAGAGAAAAAAAATAATTCATCTAATTTCCTTGTTCAGAGCCTCTATGGATTTTTTTTGAATGATACCTGAAACAAATTTAGTTCCTTCATTGCCTTCACCTTAAATGTGCTTTGAGCTGAACACAATAAGAGAGAAGGGGCCTGAACGCCATTAGATACTCTGGAGTCTATTGATAAGGAGCCGAATGTGTGTGTGTGTGTGTGCGTGCGTGTGTGTGTGTGTGTGTGTGCATACTGAGGATTGAAGTGTTCTCAACCTCTGAGGACTTGTGGTAGTAAAGGCTGACTGAGGTTAGAAATTCCTGCAGAAACTCATACGAATAATTTCAATCACCTTGCAGACATTTTTTTTTAATAGCCTTGATTTTCTTGTACTGTCTGTCCCATTAATCACTTAATATTAGCAACACTGAACAGGGTCTTAACATGTATGTAATCAAGAGATTATGTTTGTGAAATGAAGATATAAAAGTAAGATATTAAAACATTTTTATTGGGAAACACGTATTTGTACAATGGTATCAGTCAGGAGAAGAGGTCCCAAAAAATCCATCCTATTATACCAATGAAAATAATTAGAAATTCTGTGCTTCACCAAAATAATAATAATAAAATAAACCAAGTCAGATTTCATAATGAAGCTGTCACCTGAGGGATTTCTGGAATCCCTCAGAAATCAGAGAGAGGCAGTTTGAGTGATTAAAACATATCATTGTGCATTTACTTTGTAGAGAGAGGGACAGAGGTGCTGAACAAATATGAAACTGATTTCATTGCAGGTTGAAATGGGATATTTGCAGTTTTCAGGTGGTTTGAGGTCTTGAGGAAGAAGTTAATTGGACTCAAGATTCTTCAGAAACTGGTAAATAACCCCAAGACCTATAAATAATCCTCTGCAAAGTAGCCTGGAAAGGACACTGAGCATAGATGTAAATTCCCTGAGGGAAATCATAACTACCGTTAGAACTTGGCTGGTGATACCACCAGCAAGGTTAACTATCAGGCAATGAGTGATTGTCAGAAATGTCCTCCAGCAGCTGATGAGGAGATTCCTGACAGGTGTTTGCGCTGCACAAATCCTTGTCCAGACTGAAAAGAGGAAAAAGTGCAGTTTCAGTTTTCAGTTTCAGGAGGATGAAACACAGTCAGCCAAACACACCCAGACACCATTCATGAGACTTTTGGTCCAAAAGGAAAGTTTGAAGATTACCAAACAATCCCTGTAGTGAGACTTCATTGTGGCTGGACCATGATGAGGGGCTACTTTTTTTTCAGAATTGGAAATTTTGTCAAATGGATGAACGCATGAAGGTCAACAGTTCCAGCAGTCACCCAGCACTTACCAAAACCCTTCTGCTAGAAAGCTGAAGAGAGATTTAGTTTTTTACAATCACAGTGATTCCAATCAAACATTCAAATCATCAAAAGTAATGACCTCAAGAATGGAAACCTAAAGTTTCGGAATGCTCAAGACACATCAACATCTGAAAGACGGGTCACTTGAAGAAAGGTTTGAACAGACCACACACTCTGAGTCGCAGGCCAGAGTGAATGAATATGACAGACTCTTACGAAAGAAGACTGAATGCTGCAAATTGAATCAGAAGGTGTTTCAATAAATCTAAAGTGCTTAGACCTGGATCTTAGAAGTCTCTGCTCTGCAAGCTTCTGATATGTTTGGATCCATGACACTGGATTCTGCATTACCTTGTCATCATGCTGTGAAGCACATGCATTTAAAAAATGCTATGTAGCAACAAGGGAAGAGCTTAAACATGGGAATTCAGTTTTGTGCATTGGTGTTATTGTACATTATTTTCTTGTATTAAATTGGTTTCTTTAACAATTGTTTATCAGTGTCCATTTTGTCGCATCACAAAAATATGTGCTACTATTATTGATCTCTATTTACAAATTAAATTAGGTATATTTCAAATTCTTACTAGTAAATGCTATCACCATTGGTGCCTCATATTCATGTTTTGTCTTGAATGTATGCGTTTTGATGACAATCTGCAGCTTACCAAGTTTTAAATCTTCTGATTATCACTATTCAGGGTAAAACTAGAGATGAACTATTTATGTTTCAATGTTATTATGCTTGAGGTGTTGCACCATCATTCACCTTAATTTCACTTTTTTTTTTTTTGTACCTTGAGGCATCTCTAAATTACTTCCTGCATGTGTCTAGAGTGTTGTGCAGAATAAAACAGAGCAATAACATCTTCAACAGACAACGCAGGCTTTGCGATGTCGTTTCTTGGGGCGTGTGAATTTGTTTATATTCCACGCACACAAAGCATGGACTTGCATTCAGTAATCTAAAATAAACTACAAAAGCCTGTTTGAAAATTTATCTGCGGCTACAAGCCGACTCCTTTCTCCCGCTATATTCAGTAATTATTAAGAAGACTGCAAATTGTAATATTTACCCCACAGATCATTCACACCTCTTAGGCATGTCAAGTGTAATTAATGGTTTTTAATAAAGAAAAAGAGGCATCTCATAAGTGAAGAGAAGCAGAAAGACGCGTAAAGCTGCACTGTATTGAAACATATTGCAATGCTGAGAAACAGGGAAGTCGCCACTCATCATGCCATGCAAATGCCAAGCAACGACTGTCTGCCTGTGTGACTGTGCTTGTGCACGTGCATAGACACATGAGCATGTCTCTTAGTTACTGAAAGTGTTGCTAGCTACGGTGTAAGCTAAGGGTAAATCACTTAATATAACCTGAGAGACTACAGAGTCAAACTGAAGGCAATGCTTATTTAAACATCAACTACACATACAACGGATGAATTCTTACCTTTAGCTTTTTGAAAAATACAAGCGATTCTTGTATTTATCAGAAATGCATTATTTATCCATTCGTTTTACTTGCCTACTTAATCGTGTTCAGGGCGATGTTGGGGGACGGAGCCAACAAACACAGTAGTCACTGGGTGGGAGATGGAGTGGCCTCTAAGCAGGCTGCCAGTCAAAAATGTTATCATTTAACATTTATCTTCTTGCTCATTCTGACTCTTAATAGCACTTGGGAATTATATAAAACAGACTGAAGCCACACAGATTCTGTCATGTTCCGTGTTTCTGTGTGTTTATTTTGGAGTTTCTGTGTAGTCCTGTTCCCTGAGTCTGTCTCTGCGTCTTCCCCGTTGATTGTTTCCCTGGTGTGTCTCATTCCCTTGATTACCCCGTCTGTATTTAAACCCACCTGTTGTCTGTGTTCCTCGTCGGATCCTTGTCTAAGTCACGTCTTGTTTTCGCTCCAGTAGAACTGTGAAGTCCTGGATAGCGTTAGCTCTCGTTTCAGTCCTGTGTATCAGTTGCTACCGGTATTTGGCTGTGTGCCTGTCTTTCTGCCGTGCTGCCTGTTTTTGGACTGTGAGCTTCATCAGTAAATTCATTATCTTCACCATACCTGGGTTCTCTGCGTCTCTCCTCACCACCACCAACCACACTTCATGACAGATTCTACAGCGCTTCTAGGTTCGATCGATACTCATTTGCAAATGTTTATACTGCAAAGCCGCATATCTGACCTCAAAGAAAGTGTATTTTTAGTTTTGTTCTCCTCTGTCATATAAATTCTGTATTAGGGCAGCTGCAGAAGGTGAGGAAAGTTTACTTTTGGGACAAAATCTCATTTTATTTATAAAGTGCCAATGAAATGTATTCATCCCTTTGGATTTTTTATTGCTTTGACAAATGATCAACACAATTTTGCGCTCTTGATGAACAAGAATTAAAGGTGAAATTTGTACAATTCTGTTCAAATTATTTATTAATCCAGAAGGAAAATTACATCAATCAAGTTTATTCGTATAACACATTTCAGCAACAAGGCAATTCAAAGTGCTTCACATCATAAAAACACAAAAAGTAAAAACTCATAAAAACGACATAGTCAGCAATTGAGAAGTCACTAACAAACATTACATTTTGACAAGAGCCATCAACAAAATTATAGATCAAATATGTTAGCCAATATTATATTTATTATGGTTTGAAAGCAACCCTGAACAGGTGGGTTTTAGCCTTGATTTGTTGCTGTAACTCATGTTGTCAGGGGTTTTTAAAGAGTTATTGTCGTAGATGCTGATGTTTGTGGTCGAGAACGATGTCCTATACCAGTCTGTATTACAGCGGGTCTAAAAAAGTCTCTGACTAAACACACTGTTGTTGTAAAGCATTTCTACGAGGAAGATTCTCACGCACCAACGCTTTCTTGATTTTATGAAAAAACCTTCTTTGTACCATCATCTCTAGCGGTTCCACAACATTTGCATCAGGTATAATTACCTTTTTTTTGATTCAGACTTTAGTTGCACCAGAGCTGCTTTCAAAGTTTTCACACAAATAATATATTGATTCATTTTCATATGAATAATTTTCTTTACAAATAAATAAACAGGAAGTCTTAAACGCCAAGAGCTGCTCTAAAGCAACACAGCAAATATGAAAAACTTGAATGCTAAATTTGCACTAATCTGATGATTATTCAGCCTGACCGAAACAGATTCGAAAAATAAACACTTACTGAGTTGGTATATTTATTCAATAATTTATAAGCAAAAAAATCCAATGTTGCTTATTTTTTCGACATTTGGTTCTCTTGAACTGTATTGCCGTTAGACAAGAGCAATTTTGGTTTCAAAAAAGAAAAACAAAAACAATTGCTATCATAGAGTCGGCTTTGTTTGGATTCATTAAGAACATGACAATTTGCCAAAAAACAGAAACATTGCGTCACTGATTGAAGATTAGAGACAAAGGTAAACACTTAATGGGAGCGGACCCAAACAGGCATGAATGCACTAAAAGGGAAACATGTTACAGACTATAATTACCCTCCTGTCACAACATAAATCGTAGGTTGTAAACTTGACAAAGTGACAATTTAATCTGGCTGTGTGGCTTTTTATGTAAAGACCGCTTGTGTAAAAATATCAACATTCATATTTAGTTTAAGGAGCCAACTCATATGCTTTAATGCACAGTATATATGGAGAAGATGCCCATACTTTTTGTATGATGATCTCACATACTTTTTGTGAGATGTTCGAGGAGGAAGTGGGGTTTGTAATCAATTTCACCTGGTGAAAGTCATTAGGACTGATGACGTGTCATCAAAGCGGCTAAGAAACATGAGTCTGCTTTAAAGGACAACCCAGATGTTTCTGTTTAATTTAACTACATTTCTTTTGTTCCAGGTTGCATCGTGCCAATCTAATTTCCTAAATGTGCAAGAAGCAGGGGCTTATCTGTAGAGACAAACTTCCTTTTGATGGGAAGAGACGTGGCGCAAAACTCTACCCAGTGGCTATCGGTTGATGAAGTGAAAGAACAGTAAAGATACGTAGACAAACACAAACTCCCAAGGGCCAATAGACAGGAAAAACAAGGTTATCGACAGCAATGATTATCAGCTGTACAGGTCAAATTTAGACCACAGAGATGTCATCCATCCTGGGTGACGTAGTTGTACCTTGACAGCGCCGACAACGATGGTGAATGCACTCAGGATGGTGACCTTCAGTGATCCTCTGGGACACTTGTGTCTGCATTAGCTAGCAGTATGACTGCAATCCATCCTGGAAAACACGGTAAGGCTGCTGATTAACTTAATACAACTCCTCTTAAGTAGCTGAGTTACCTGGGTGACCCTCACCTAAAATACCTTCTGCGTATTGTTAAGACACAGACATTGTTAATGTGTGTAGTGAGATTTATGTGGTAAAACAGCTTTGAAGTTTACTCTAAAATGCAAAGCTCTTAAATTCTAGTCCACAGAGGCCAGTGCCCTGAAACCGTTAGATGTCCATTCACTTCACCTGAATCAAATAACTCGATCATTAGCATGAAGCTTCTGAGGAGGTAATTCGACCCTTTAATTCGGCTGTGTTGGACTGGCTATGTATCTAAAAGTTGCAGGATCTTTTTCAGTCACTGGTTTTAATCAACTTCACTGAAAAACAACATCCTTAAAGTGTTACTGATCAGTATTTGACTCTGTAGATTATTCTTATATTTTCTTTTAGAGCCGCTGTAGTCACCGCATTGTAAATGACTCACCAGGACCACATTTAATTCCCCCATTTATGCAAAGCTGTGTGTGTGGGGTAATAACGGTGAGCCAACTATCCGTCAGATAATACTGCTGCGATATTTTTGCTTAATTTACATAGCTCCAATTCAAAACTAATTTAATCTTAAAGCACTGTAATAGATAAACTGGTCCAATTCATATTCAGACATGTAGATTTTAATCAGACAGATTCAAATGCAATTACATAGCTTAGATTTCAGTCCTAGTCATAATACAATGCTGTGAAATTCAGTTCATAATGCCAATTGGCAAAATGTTATTTTCCAGCCAGTTGCACCATGATGTTTTCTCTCCTCCTGAGCAAGAACCAGCGTCGCTGCACTGACGCTGAACTTTCTAAATTCCTGGGTTATTTACTCTGTTTCCTCTTTCATCATGCATCCATTCAGCTAGGCAAGCACGTTTATAAGATGTTTGTGGTTTGTAAAGACAACATAAAATACCATGTATGTGATTTTTAACTGCGCTGAAATCTGAACAAATCCGTTTATTAAATGAACGTATCGGTTAATGTCTAGTTTACTGCCAACCTTACAGCACACGCTTTGTGATGTGACTACATGTATTTTTTGGCAAATAACTGAGTGAACAGAAACCTTAATGGCAGGCGTGCGTGGCCTATACTTTGTCTACTAGTACTAAATCACGAAGGAATCATCCTTAGTGTGAGCTGTACTAGCATGGACACTCGATGTACTTTTAATGTTAAACACTGTGATTTGGGTAGTCGCTCAAAGTTTTAGGATAAATGTCAAATAAGACACCCACATAAAAAATAGAGTAGAATTTAAATTACAAGTTGTTTGCATCCCCCCATGAAACTTGCTGTATAGTTACATTTGAATTCTAGTTGATATGGGAATAATATTGCTCTATTTGTATCTTGACCGAAGCATAATTGGTCAAAATGCTATTTTTTTTTTCCAATCCTATTTCTTAGTTTAAAACAGATTTACCTGACATCTTGAACTTTCTTATGACAAGTCATGGAAAAGTCCTGATTGTCACAGTTTATTGTACTTATCCACCTACTATAGCCATGAGTTAATTAAAACCAAACTTTCAATGACATTCTACACATGTTGAACCCTCATGAGATCCTTAAAAACTGAACAGATTGTGGTTCAGACACAATGGGTGTTTGTTACCGGTCATCGTATCCTTCCCTGTGCCTCAATTGGCCTCCCCTTGGTGCTGAACCCCTTGCGAAAGAGCAGACTTCATCTGCAGCAGGTGCAAGTCTAATGATGCTTTGATGCCATATGTCAAATCTCATCACTTGCTGAGTCGACTGACATTTCTGTTTATGGCTCCTAGCAACAGCATTGCAAGTGCCCGACACTCACCTCGCCTTCGACGAAGAAACTGCTAAGTGCTAATGAAAATAAACACTTATGCTGAACCACTTTGCACTTTGTTCAGATTGACAACATTTATATCATTGCTTTCACATCGCAGATTCATTTTAACAAATTATTCTGAATGCGAGTCGAGACAAGTTCTAGAACATTGTCTGGAAGACAAATGTACGTTTTTATTAGCTGTTTTTTTTTCGTATTTTTGCGTTATAACATTTTGCAACTGTTAAATGTCTGCAAGCACGTGCGCTGTTTGTGTACATCAGCGTCTGTCACCTCGTGACTTCGGCAGACAACTTCTGATTATTGCATCAACAGCAGTCATCTCCTTAACGTCTCCCCAAATTGTGCTTTTTGTCAAATCATAGCTCCGCGGCCCACACATGGCTGGCTGGGTAACTAGTAATCATTCCACTTTGGTTTGATGTGTGGGGCGCTGTCTAGTCAGAGGCAGCCCATCACAGTGAAGTGGTATGGAGGGCTTGCCTGCATTGTGTCAGTGATTGAGGTAGAAGACGCTGTTTGTCCATGTGTGGTGTGCCTACTAAAATAACCAAGACACGGATTAGAAAAAAAAACAAAAAACAAAAGAGTTTTCTTGTGAGAACTTTACGTTGTCTTACAATCTGTGGTCTTTGGGCTCCCAGATATATATAAAAGAGGAAAAGTAATTCTAAATCACAGATAAATACTACTGTTTTAGAGCTTTTAAATTGTGTCCACTAAACTCTTTTATCATTCATTGACCCTGGGAGATGTAATCTTTTAAATTAGCCTACATGTGTTTTTTGACTTTAAGTAATATTAACGTTTTAGATGTGTTGAAGTCAAGACCCAATTTGAGTCTGATAATCTTGATTTAAATCCCTGGATTGAGAGGGTGATGAGAAGGAGGCCTTTCACCCTCAAATATCATCAGGAGTTCATCACAACTGATCAATTATCAAGTGAAAACACCCAAAAACCAAAAGAAGCGTTTGATAGATGTAGCACCAGTAAATATTTTTGATTATAGAGAAATGTTTTTCTTCATTTTTTAAGAAAATGGAAGAACGACTGTTTCTATTAAACCATTTCTTTACCCAATATAACAATACAATTTTTAAGTTAGAAGCACTCTCTCTGCCTCTCTCTCTCTCTCACACACACACACACACACACTATCAGTAGAAAGTTCAAAGGTTCACCTCTTTTTATATTTATAACCACTCAGATTTGAAATACAACCTTTTTTTATTTCTAAGAAGGCACATCATTTTTTATTTTTATTTTTTACTGCTTTCATTAACAGATTGTAACTGCAAATCTGTGGCGTTTTGTGTGTGTGTGTGTGTTTTTTTTAAACCGGATATGTAATATTACAATGTACATCTAATTTACTTTTTTTTAAATAATCTATCTTAATCCTAAAGTGGATTGCTTCCAGGATAACAGAGCAAACCACTCCAATTTGAAAAATACACAAAACATAATATGTAATTATTTCTTTCAATGGATGAAAATTAAGGCTGCATGTTTTCAAAACTTCTATTTTCTTGAATTGACATTTGTTGAAGCTTCAAACCAAAAAATATTAAGATCTAATTCTAAATGTTATATATTAGTGCATATGGGTCATTACTATGGGCTACATTTAAAATCACAAAGCAACATAATTTGTAGGACCTAGAGGAGGCTAAAACAAAAGTCAGTTTGTCTTTTAACGCAGATCTAATCATTAATGAAATGTGTTTTTCACACTATAGTTCAATTAATTGCTGTTAGATTTTAGAAAATATATCTAAATGACCCATACTCTGGATCCTGGAAGAAATAGAACTTTTAATACTGTAGATTTGATCAATTAAATATTTTTCTAAGATACTAACCTTGATTTCTGCTTCATAGGCTTTTAACTAAGTCATCCAGTGTGCTGGATGACTGAAGAGCAAAGAACCAACTACCCATTTCTCAGAAAGTTTCAGGACCTTGAGTCAGCGTTTGTGAATTTCGTTGAAGGTTGGAGACCACAGTGCGAAACAAAGCAGTTTAACTCAAAGGTTTAAAAATGTGGAGTAAATTCACTAAACATTTATGGCAACAGCATCATGACATTCTTGGGGTTTTTTATGTCCCAACAAGGCTGCAGTTTGCATTACAACATAAGTGTGTTCATATTTTGAACATAGTTTGATGCTGCAGGAAAGGTGCAATTTGAAAAGAAAGATAAAGTATTTGAACAAGTCCTGTTTTATTTTTCTTGACCCCCTCAAAATGCTTTTCAAGCCACAGTCAGACAAAATGTTTATTCCGTTTAACATGTTTTGTCTTACAAACAGCAATGAATGCATTAGCAGTTTACTGAATTCAAGTGTCTCATTCAAGGGCGCTTCAGAATGAAAGCGTGATAAAGCCACGGGGCTGAAACACGTAGCATTAAAAACAGACGGAGACAGAATTTTTTCCATCCACTTTACCTCCACCGGCTTCCCTTTGAAACTAAATAAGGAATGTGAGAAGCGGCAAAGGGTCAGATAAACAAGCTGCATCAGGGGAAATGTTAGCCTAGAAGCTGGGTCGACTGCTAATCAAGAGTCATGGTCGAAAGCATCAAGTTTGATTCTTAACTGTCTTTTCCCTGATCTGTCTATCCAAAGTTTCCTACTTTCAGTTACACAAACATTCCTGTAAAGATTATTTCTGCTATCCGGGTCATTGTAATCCTGAGGGCTTGTGTAGAAAGCAATTGGAATTCCTTTCTGGTTCTTCAAGACATTATACCTCTCATCTGAAAGACTGCTTTTTAACTGACTGGTGTGGACTTTCAGGCTTAGAAGCTGCTGTTGGGAGGCTCCCCGGCTCACAGTAATGACAGTTTGTGAATTTCAATGTTAACATCAATGCCAGTGTTATTTGTCATGCACTTGACGACAAACAAAAAATTGAACCAAACGGATTTTGAGCAATTATTAAAGTAAGCTAGGAATAAAAGCGTGGTACGTTATAAAATAATAAAAGCACGCATTCTTTCACAGTTTGTTTCTAGCAGCCTGTGAAAAATGTTGTATTTGTGTAGCGGAATCTGGGACAAAAAACAACAACAACTTTACCACAGTTTAGAGCATACAACAACATTTTTTCACCAGTACCTAACAGTTATTAGCACTGAAATAATGGCTTAGATATTTTTTTAAAAATGTGTTTTGATTTGGTCTATTCTGGAAAAAATGTCCTATTTCATAGACATGAATTTAAAATGAAAAGATGGCCAGCTCAACCCTGATTAACAGAGGATCTGACATCGAGTAACTGGACCAAGGAGTGTCTAATACCGGGATCTTTGATTACAGATGGGAAACAGCTGTGGAAGAGCAGGAAACTGAACTCAATTAAACTAAAGCCGAGGCATCCGTATTCGAAAAGAGCAACAAGATGAAATACAGGGTTCTGCAAGAGAATTAAAAAAACAATTAAACTAAACTTAAAGTCTAATTAATCGTGACACTTTATTCAACTTCATCTTGCCAGACAGGTTCCGTTTAAGTGATTTCTTAAAATTACAGGCCTGGTTTTGGCTAGCCGTTTTGAAACAACAAGGTGGCTAAAGGGGGTAATTCGTATTTCACTTAAGGTCACGCAGGTTCGGAGTGCCTTTTCTCCTAATTAAACAAAAGAGCAACAAATTCTCTTAACCGATTTCTAGCTGTTTTTGTATAATTGACTCCTAAACAATTTCTTCCAAACAAATAGGAGGACGCGCATGCCCCATTGCTGAGATATATGCTAATAGGGCTCTTTTCTAACAGTTCATGCCAATGTTGTTAAAGGTGTATTCTCTCCCTTGATGGCCTCTAATAAGCTCAAGTCAGCCAAGCTTACTTCACCTGGAGGACTGGCTACTGATTTTCTGTCAGAAGGAAAAGCACACCATAATTATGCTGCCATTTGAAATTCCATCACTCTCCTTGTGCAGCAGAAATAAGATGCATCTCATTGAAATGTATGTGGAAGGCTGGAGGGATATATTCTTGGGTAAACCTTGTCTTTTTAATTAAATACGCGGTGGCCTTGGCGGATTGCTTGTGACACAGGGAATGATCGGGGCACTTAAAGGGCTGGAGTTCAGGTAAATATGCTTTTAATGTCCCACAGGGGCAGCTGGAGGGGCACGACTTGGCATGTTTATGGAAGTGTGCAGTGTGAAAACATTTTCAACACACTCGGTGTAATAACGAGTTAGCAGTCTCTTAAACCGCAAAGTTAAAAATCTCCTCACAAAAGAAAATAAATAAGCAGTATGACATAGAATTTAAACTCACTAGGAAAGTCTAAATGACGCTCGCATATACGAGTAACACAAACAAGAACTGGTGTGTAAATGGCGACAGTAATGCTTCAAAAATGATGAGTAATGACCCAAGGTCACGTTCTTCCGTGGACTGGCAACATGCTGGGATTTTCAAATCCAAATCTCAATTGCAAAAATAATTTAAGCCGCCATTTATATTCTGCCCTCTTTATTTAAACGCACCTGTGCAAAGTCGGTGTTTTTAACGATTGCCGTTTTAATCTCAAAAAGTGAAACTAGTCCAGTTTCTCACACGAAGAAGCAAAATATGACACTACGATTTCTGATTTTGAATGACAAAGCTGACCTTGACATTTTCCTTTGCAGAATGCCAGCTGAAGAGGAAGAGACAGACAGTAGTAGGAGAGGAGAAGAGGGGAGAGGAGAGGAGGGTGAAGGAAAAACAAAAATAGAACAATTCTGGAGGGGAAAGATACATTTGAATTTCCACTGTTGTGTCGAGAAACATTTTTAGCCTACAAGTTTACCGACAAGTTTTCTGCTCCTCTAAGATGGCAGGACTCTACAAAACTGATTTTAATTTTCAGCATCTAAATGAATGACGGACTGGCGTTCTGGGTCAAATTTTGTCTTGGTTTGTTGGATGGGGCGTACAGAGAAGGGGTCAGAAGCTGCAGGCTGCCTGAGTCAGCCTTTAGCCTCCCTGCCTCCCCTCCTTCCTCTCCTCTTGCATCGCTGCCTCTCACCTCTCACCTGCCCCGTGGCCCGCTGCCCACCGACAGCCACCGGCCAAGATTAGCCCCCTAATTTCTCTTTCGTTGTATCGGCAACAGGGCGACAAGCTCCGACTGCAGAACTTGCACGCGGAAAACCTCTGACTAAATGTTGTTGGAATCAAAAAAACTTTAACAACTGACAAAACTGGGCCGAATGTGACTGGGGCGTTAGGCCACAGGTATAAACGTTTTGAGAGCACAAAGGTAGTTTTCTGTTTTAGTCAGTGGAGGTTTTGCAAAATTGGAGTTTTCCGAAGTGTAAATCACAACTGCTGTCCTTATATGAACCACTGCCTGCTTCCCGTTGTCTCTGCCTCCTGCAATAATCCCAGTGTTCGCCCAGTTTTCCTCCTGCCCACATTGTGTTTTATTTTTTTTTTCCTGGTTTTCTGTGTCATTGCGACTCGTCTCCTGAAATGTGCATCTGCATCACCTGCCAATCACGGGGAAGCAAGCCACGTTGCTGTCTGATTGACGTCTGGATCTGCCTGACAAAAAAGGACCGTCTCTCACACGGTTCAGTGCGCCAAAATATGTGTGAACAGAAATGAGGACATTTAGGGAGAATAAGAAACTGTGAAGACAAGGAAGGGAAAAAAAAAAAAAGAAAACGTGATCAATTACAGACTTTTTAGTCTGCCAGTGTTTGTGAGAGTGCATCTTAGTGGGAGATGCAGGATATATTTGCCACAACCTGAGTTACATTTCAATGTGTGCACACTTTTCTAAAGTCCCTGCATGGATTTCTGTATGGAAAACTTGGAAGGGAAGGGGAGACTGCCATTGTGTAATGTTTCTCCACCCGGACAAGTGGTCAGCAACATAAAGCCGACAGGTACAAAAGCCGTGGTTTGACAGGGCTCATATGCAGGCCCCACACGTTCATCTGGGACCGTGGCATTTTCCACCTTCAAGTCCAACCGAGGAGACACACGAGTCATCTCGCTACAAAGGCCTGGAATGTGTTAAGCTTTGATGTTCCTCAGCCCCTCAGTGTCCTCTGTGGTCACATTCACCTTGTTGGAGGGCAGTAGCTCTTAAACCGGAGCACGAATCAAAGTACTCTGTGCCTTATTGATGTCAGCGAAGGTCGGCACTGCATTTCTTAAAAAAATACATAGCCTATGTTGAATTTTGGGAAAGTGGCCGGCGTTTGAGATTCTCCGCCTCGTCAGCAGCGAAAAAATTTGCGTTCGGTTTGGTGAGAGCTATGAGCATGCACCAGGTGTTTTCTTAGAAGCCGTCGTGTCTTTTTCTGAATGAGCACATAGAATTTTATTAAAAAAACTCGAGTGCATTTTAGGCATTCAGGATTTCATTGCCTATTAACTCTCATCACTGCTGAACAAAAGAAACAAATCAAATCATTCTCCCATCCCCATGTTTCACTGTAGGGCCTGTGTGTCTTTTGTAAAGTGCACTTGGATATTGGCCATATTTTCTATGTCCTCTGGCAAACTCCATAAAATATTTTATTTTTGTGTCCAACAATTGCTTGCTCCTTGACAATCGTCCACAGAGGCCTGATTTGTGTTGTCCATCATTAGTAGTCAACAGATTCAGCCATGGGTTTCTGCTGCTCTACCACAGTTAAGATAATTAACGCTCTCCTTACCCAGCCCAGAAAGTTAAATTATACGGTAACGTCTTGGCAAGTCTGCTATCGTGCCAATCTCGGCTCTAATCCAGTTGACGGTGCTCTGTGAGATAGTGAGAAATTTGGAGATTTCTAAATAACCTAACCATCCTTTCATTGGTTCATTGCCTTTTAGTTTGTTTACCAATCTTTCCAAACCTCTGACTGGTTCAAAGAGCAGCTGTAATTATATGGAATATCAAGGCAATTGACTGTTTTAGTTTGTGGTTGTAACATGATCAAATGGGTAAAAGTTCAAAGCTACTTTTGCAAGGCATTACATATAAACCTAATAGTTTTTTTGTTTTTCTAACTGTATGATCAGCTTTATTGTCGGATTCTGCAGTGTAAGCTGCATAAAGTCTTGCAAAAAAAAGAAAAAAAACAAAAAAACAACCAACAAGTTAACGATGGCTCAGCCGCTTATGTTTTCACTTTATTTATTCAACAGTCGGCACATTCTTCGACATTGTGGGGTTGCGTGTTTTGATAAAAGCAGTCACAAACTGGCTGAATTCACCCCCTCCTACCTCCCCCCCCCCCAAAAAAAACCCCCTGAATAGTTCACCTTTGAAGGAAATGACGTGCCGTTTGAAAAATGTAGCTCTGACAGTTGCAGAACATCCCTCTCAAGATTTTTAAAGAGCAGAAACTTGACAGTTTTGCGACTGTCACCATGGAAACGGTGAGACGGTCTCATTAGGGTAGTGCCAGAAAATATCTGTTTCGGAGGAACAAATCCCCTGACGAAAAAGAAAGAAGAAGAAGAAAAAAAAGGCTGGGACCTGCATGATTTTAAAAGAAGTTAAATGACAAAAAGAAGAAGAAGAAAAAAAACAACAACAACAAAGGAGGATGCACTTTGCTTGGAAATGTGAAGAGTCAGACTTCAAAAACAGGAGACAGATGAAGACTGTCACTGTTAAACATATTTGCAGAGCTGCAGATTCAAAATGGCTCTTGACACAGACTGTGAGTTTGCTGTTGCATCAGACAAACCTAGTTTTCAAGGGCAATCTCTCCTCCGTATCTGATGCCAACTATTTTACTGGCATCGCCATCATCTACATTATCTGGTCTACAGGTCGTTGCTTCACACATTGGATTTTCCTTCTTTTAATATTGCACCTCATATTTTCACGCCCACAGAAAGATGTAACCGGCTCTGATTTCCTTTTTTTTTTTTTTTTTTTCATGCCTATGTGTGGACAATAGAGTATGCCTTTATCTCAGGCAGAAATTGTTGAGAAATTAGTCTAATTTTTAGCCTATATATTAGATTCTTACACTTTTTTAAAGGTCACAGCATTAGCGAGGAGCTTTTGTGATTACAGCTACATTTATTACACAGAGTGAAGACAACGAGGGATGAATGAATTCTCAGCTTTTGATAATGCTGCTTCTGTGAGGCATGCATCTGAAATGCAATCTTATGCAAATGGTGTTATGTTTTTATATTAATACCATCTTCGTTGCACAATAATGTGGATTTTAATTATAGAATCGGTTATTAAATTATGAACTAACACTCAACTTGCACTGCATATTTCTTTTTTATCTTAGCAAAACGCCTCTAGGATGTAGCATAATGTTAAGTAATGACAAAACTATGCCAGAGGAGCATGCCCAGGCCACCACAGGACTCAGATTTTCAACAAATGTAAAATATTTAACTTTGTTAATTTATGGAAGGCGATCAAAAAGCACATGGACTACACTGGTTTTAAACATGTCGAGTATGTTTGAGATTCTATGTGCTTCATTTATGAAAAATAATGGAAATATCCTAGGTAGAGAATGATCTGAAATTAGAAGCTGATGGTTTTTGTTTTTTTTTTTTTTTACAGATAGGCTTTTTTGTTTTTCGTCTTATTTATGCTTAAAATGTTCGCGTTACATTTATTAAAATTACTGCTACATGCTTGTTTATTCAAATATGATCACTAATTCTAACTGACAATGTATTTATTGACTTTTGTGTCTCGTCAAAGCAACTTAGGCTGAGAATGGAGGGACTGATGGCCTTGCAGTATTGGTGAAAGATTTGAATTAAAAAAAAAAGGGAGGGAGAGGGAAATAATAACATTTTGTACAGTAAAACAAAACAAAAAAAAAAAACAAGGGCAGATCTAAATCATGTGGCAAATTGGGCAGGTTATGACAATTATAAATAGAGGTGATGTGGGAGTTATACATGAGTTGACTATACAGTTACATTTTCAGAGAAGCAAATGAGACTCACCACCAAGCCCAGGAGCAGCCAATCAAGTTTGAAGACAAAGAAAAGAAATGTTGGCGTTTCTAAGACGGTTTTGTTGAACACAAAAAACCTTTGCTAAGTACACATTATTCGTCTTCATGACTGTGTGAAATAGCGTTAATGCCGCTAAACTGAAAGCGAGCGTAAAAGATTAGACCTGCATTTTTGCATCCGTCTCAGGAGGCTCTCCGCAGTTGAGTCTGGAGACGGAGAAAGAGCCACGGCATGCCTGGTGGAAAGCTGGGAATTATGAAGTGGTAAGGCCAGGAAGCGAGGGCTCTATTTATGGGTGCATCCGGATTAAGCAGTAGGAAATGCAGCAGCAATACCTGGGGACAATACTAAATAGTGAGATCATTCCCAGGACAGGGACAGCGCAGAAAAAAGTCAGGGGAAGAGTTGGATGTGCCTAATGAGAGCAGCAGTGGATTCAGCACACAGGGAGCGCAAAGGCAGCAAAACAAGAGAATGAAACAAATGAAAAGTTAATGGTTCCCGCCGGCACTGTCACGTCTTGATACACTTTTAAAAATTGTGTTTATATTTTGGTAAGTATAAAACAACATCTTTGCTCACGCAATGTAGCATGTTCATAAGGTAAAGCAGTAGACAACACTGTTAAGACACTACAGTTTCTGCACAAGCAAAAATAACACATTTTGTATTGGATACAGTAGCCCTATGATTTACAGCTATATTTAGCGTTCAAAAATTTTTGAAATAGAAACTAGCTGTTCACATCTTTTGAGGGCTCGGTCAAGCTTCTTGTGGCAGATTAATTGCTATTTTATATTCTTCAGACAGGTTAAATGATATATATATATATATATTTTTTTTGTTTAGTAATGAAGGATTTGTGCTGATAATTGTCCAAGTTTAGATCTAACAAAAGGGCAGATGCATTTGTGATGTTCAAGTCTAGGTGTTTTGGAACTTTTTTTATTATTATTATTTCCCGTCATATGCTGTTCATCTATTTTTGTTGTCATAATTTGAGGGAAACACAGTACAATATCAACTACAGCTCACCACAAGAAACAACTATACTGCTTTTTCTCTCTATTCAGACAGCAGAGCATAAGTTAGGCATCGAAACCTATGTTCGTATGCCTACCTCAGTTAGAAATCAAAGTAATACTGGAAAAAGGTAAGACAAGGCCAGTGCAACTCTGCCTAAAGTTCTATCAAATAGCCTTTATTTATGTAGCACCTTTCATATGATTGGATGCTGATTTTTGAGTTCTGTTGAAGCTAAAATATGTCCATTCAAAAAAAAGAAAAAACAAAAAAAAAAAAGGGGGAAAGAAGCCAGTGCAATTAATCAAACATCCCAAAAATTCAAACGTCACATAATGTACCAACAATTAAGGCAATATACGTAAAGGAAAACTTTTCAGGGACCCCCAAAACCATTGGAATTTACAGAGGACAGATTTTCAAATGAACTTATTGTATACATAGTTCTAATAGTTATCTTCAGAAGCGTAAGTATTTCATCCCCATTTATTCAGTGTTATGCATGCTTCAAATTGTTCGTAAGTAGATTAAAGAGTAAAAGCCCTTTGTCCGGTGGTTGTTGTTCAGTAAAATACTACAAATTCTCAGCGGTTCTGCTTGTATAACAGCATGGAATGGCATGAAATGGGTCCCAGAATAATGCTTGTGATTTCATACTACCCTTGGCCTGTCATGAATGGTAACCGTGGAAACCGAACGGAGAACCGTGGACGGGCATTGCTGAGCAATTCTGCTCCTTGGGCGTCAAGTAATGTGACAGGTGCTGCTCCCCTGCTGCTGGGACTGTCTGATCTCTTTTATCTGAAGAAAGATTTTTATTTTATTTTATTTTTTTATTGAAATCCTCACCACATGAGAAATGCAATTTTGCTTCATTGTGTTGTATCGATGTACAGTCGTGAAGCCGAATCTTAATCAGTGGTTTTCAAAGTGTGGGAGAGTTGTCCTGCTGTGCCCCCGACGGTCACCTAATTACATAATCACTATTTTTTTATGTAAACTTTTTGCTGTTGCTATACCTGATGCTCCATTCATACATGTTTCACTGATGTTGAGAGATTTAAATAAGTAAATAAAAACTTCCAGAGCTTTGCAGACAACAGTGCAGCATTTTCAGATCCCATAAAAATCCACATTTTAAATAATCATTGTCATATTTCCCTCTATTTTTTTTTGTTTTACTTTGCTTGGCCTAGACTCTTTCTCCTCAGTCAGTTATTTTAGTAACTCAGTTCACAGTAAACATCATTATATACATTAATTACCCACTCTGATGTTTTCAAGCCCATGTTTCACTTAATTATGAGGATTTCCTGCTTACAGCTAATGCAAGTACAAATGTTAAGATTAGAATATGTCATCAGACCAATATTAATAATAATAATAATAATAATAATAATAATAATAATAATAATAATAATAATAATAAACACTTGTGGGCTTAGTGAAACGTTTGTGTAATGTCCGCTTAAAGGTTATTGTAAAAGTTTTTTAAATTCCAAAGGCATTTTTAAATTGAGAAACAAGCCTCGTTTAAATTTAAATGACTAAATTTGATGGTATATAAATTATTTATTACATGTTTAAAAACTGTTTTTTTTCTCTCTCTAAGTTATCTGTGTAGACTACTGTCTTGAGTGTTACTTTTGTTGTGTTTAAAATACTCTTAAGTCAGTGATTAGTGGATTAAGATACAGTTACAATGACAATTGTCATGGACTGTAATAAAAATGAGCGTCAATATGCCAATGAACTGTGCCAAGGTTGTGGATAGCTATTATTTTCTATGGTCCTTCGGAGGGATCTGGCAGGTAAAATGGATTTAGGACAAGACATTTAAAAGATCGATTTTCAGGGATGTGTCTGTGAGAACCTCTGTTCCTATTTTAGCTCTCTTGAGTAACCGTGTTGAAATAAGAGCTATGCAGTTTTCTCTAAAGCCACACAGAAGGCAATGAATGAGAAATGGACTAAACTTATTCAGTATTAGAGTCTTTATAGAGCCACTAAACCACTCAAAGCTTTTATAAAATAGAGCCAGATTCACCCAGCTACATTGTCAAACCTGAACAGATTCATATACCAACACACAATGGTAGACAATGAGGGGATAAGTTCCTTGCCCAAGGGCACATCCATATTGTATTTCTTTAAAATAAAAGCTTTTATTTTCTGTCTCTTTTTTGGCTGTGCATTTCAGCGTCGCCCACTGATGCGCGACACCAAATCTAGGCGACACAGGGTTGGCTGTTGGCCGTAGGGTCAACCAGCAAACGCCAGTCAGCAGATCAGATGGCAAAATTTACATCATAACAGGTTTGCAGGCAGTATTAATAACCATGTGTCTCAAGCACAGTTGTGCATTGTGACCGTTTCTGGAAGGTGAAAGTAATGCACGCATGCATGCATGGTGGGAAGGCTCTGGTTTAACACCACAAAACAGAGGAAGCGATAAGAGCTGACTGAGAGAGAAAGGCTCGGGTGACAGGATGGCAACGGCAGGGAAAGGTAATTGCGAGACAAAAAAGAGGTAGCCCTTCCCCATTTGGAGACCCGCTCCTGTCTCTCTAGTGTTTCTTTTGCCTTTTGATGTGGCCTTCAACCCAGTGTGTCATCCCCGAAGGCCCTGCAGCGTGCAGGGAGGAGGTGAGCTTGTTCTTCCCCACCCCGCCTCAGCTTCTCCTGAGAGCACATGACAGAGAGTAGAGAGCAAAGCAGCAAGGCTTTCCCACTCCAATTCCCCAGGCTTTCAGGGCCCACCGGAGATGCTCGCGACTTCTCCAAAATGTGTACAAGAAGCAGGGAGACAGACACAATATTTACTAATCTTCACAGCTGAATTGTTAAGGTGGGTGGGGGGGGGTGGGAGTCAAGTGGGGTATCAGCCTTGACAGCAAATTAGTGCCCTGTCGTGACACATGCAGCGGTGTAGCTCGACAGGTCCCCTGTTTTTCCATTTTTATTATCATCCACGCTTGAATTATTCAGTGGCATCCATTAGCATAACAGCAGCCATTTTATATTTAGCTCCCCTTATGTTGACTGCGTCAACATTTCACTCTAAATATTCCGCTAACATCCTTGACACATGGGGGGAGGAAAGGGGGCACTGGCTCAGAACAAGATGCAATTAGTGACCAAAAAGAAGAGGAAGAGTTGATTTTCTTTTCTTGGACTTTTGATCTCGAAATCATCAGCTTTGCACCTTTTCACCCCCAAAAGGGGAAAAACAGTCCATAATCGTGATAATCATGGTCAATCGGATGGATTCGAATGGCATTTGCCAAAATGAAACTGCCACACATTTATGGATGTGCTGCAGCTCTCACCCCGGCCCATTTGTCACTATTAGCCACAATATGAAAGATCCCTCATCACATCTTGGAGGTCTAATTTGTTACCTTGCAGTGGGAGTGGGCCGGAGCAGAATACAATGATGAAAACGCTCTGTGCCATTCTTCCTTACTGAGTTTCAAATTAAAACCTTTGCGCAACGGTTAAAGTCGGTCTGAATACGTCTGCACTGACGTTCTGAAAGTAGCTTTGATTGAAAAGAATTTAATTTCTCTCTCCCTCTGACATGTTGAGGTGGAGGTCCTGCAGGGTCAGAAGACTCTCAGTTGTAAGTGTGCATATCTGAATGCAACTGTCTGTATGTGCTCACAATATCCCTCTGACCACCATGTGATTCCATATATATGCTGCTTGCCTTGCACTCCTCTGCCACACCAGCTGTAAACTCTGACCCCCCTCCATTCATCTTTGATCCACTGTCAAAGAGTTTACTTGCTGCTGTCGCTCAGCTTCACGCTGCAGACCCTCCCTTCTTACTCCAGATTTGGGTCCGGAGCCTTTCAGTGTGAGTTTCTGACAGTATGTTTGAGGCAGAGCCCTGCTTCAACACCTAGAAGGAAGAAATTGATTGGTACATCTGTCAGTTTATTCCTTTGTTGCTGTACATTAGTAATAGTGATAGTAAGTGAGCAATCTAGGCTTAACAATAAGAAGAAACAGCTTAAACTTCATCATTAAATGAAAAAAAAAGTCACTAAAATCTACTATGTTTTGTAACAAACCTGCACAAATGTAAATCTGAAAAATGTGCCTTTGCTATGCTGATCTTTCCTTACAGTTAAAGCTTGAAATAAACCAGATAATATTAGTTAAGATTGGAAAGAATCTGTGACTTTGATTTGACCATTATTAGTCATAAATATGCTCTGATCTCAACCAATTGCACCTCTAGCCATTTGTTTGGGGTTAGGATCACTGAAGGTCAATTTTCACCTCAGACTCACAGCCTCTAGCAGGTGCTCTTCCAGTGTTGACCTGTATTTAACTCCATCCATCTTCCCCATCAACTCTGGGCAGCTTCCCTGTTGATGTTGAAGAAAAACAAGGAGGATTCTTCTATTTATCTTCAATGGTGTGTTCAGGTTGATGCACAGTGTACAGGGAGAACATGCAGGAAGATCCCAGACCAGAATATAACATCTAACCTTATTGCTGCAAGGGAATTTTGCAAGTAGTTGTTCCTCTATTCAGCCCTATTTTGAATGCAATTAGTACTGGGTTTTGTTCAGGGTCATCGAAGTAAAGGCTGACAAAAATGCAAAGGCAACCCACTTTCTACAAGTTTGCAATGATGTATAATTGTTTTGATATATCACACAAAATACTAATTGAATGTATTGATATCTTAGTTTGTAATGTAACAAAATAGGAACAAGCTCAAGGGGTATGAAAACCTTTGAAATGTGCAAAACAGGAGCAAAATGAAGCTAATAGAATAAATATTAAATTAGACGTTTTGGAGACGTTCCAGAAGCCGTTTTTGGCATACAGACATGACCACCAGCTTTCTTAATCCATCATCAAAAGCCTTCCAATTTCATTGGGGAAACAACCCACCACAATGTAAATGTTCTTAAAAATGATTGTGTTTTAAACGGCTGTGTTATCATCAAAGTGCAGAGGCTGTGAGGGTTCACTGACGCTTTGCATGATTTAAGAAAAAAGGGTGGCAGAGTTGTTCTGGTCCATTATGGACACTGCTTGATGTGGCCGAATGTTTTTTTTGTTGTTTTTTTTTTTTCTAGTAGAGCAGTATAAGCACTGATTTGTGGTATATCAAACTTCAAGACATGGCTTACATGAGATCTGCCATTTGGATGCAAGCACCTAAACATTTTTCTCTCATGAAACTATTAAAAAAGAAAATCAGCTACATCAGACCCTTCTCCTTTTGAGCGGGAATCTAACATTAGCCTCGGCACATTTAGACAGAGCTTACACCCACAAATCTCATGTTCATAAAAAAAAAAAAAAAAAAAAAAAAAAAAAAAAAAAAAAAAAGCATGTTAGTAAGCACTTTCTCCCCAGAACAAAGCTATCCTTTTCCTTATGTTTTTCTGCACGTTCAGGATCTGATTTACTGCGAACTCGGTGCACGGGTCGGATATGCTTCTTCCCCGCTTTTCTTTTCTACCTGCATTAGCATAAAAAAAGAAGCCTATTTTTTTTCCCCCTATTCCTGCACTCACACATAGAAAGTTTCTCCCAAAAAGAAGGGGGGAAAAAAAGCTGCCCTAAAGTTTTTGCAGCACCTGTGTATCACACCATTACAGGATCATTTTCTTTCTGTCTGACACTGCCTTGTTTGGATGCGGCACACATATTTGTGCATTGTAAAACACACAGAGCACGCGGCTTAAATGCCTGCAGTCACGTCTCGAGCGGAGCCCGATGATACGGAGATTGAGGAGATGCGTGTCACTGTTCCTCACACTGTGACACATGTCTTGTTGGGCCGCCGATCCTACTCCCTGTCTCGCCCTCTCGCTGTATTTCACTGCGCGGGGAGAAAGAACATGCTCTCTTTTCTATGCGCTCCACAGCCTTCCTTGTTCTCTCCCCTCGCTGTAACTCTGCAGTATTTCAGCATAGCAATAACAGGGGACTGTGGGGGATCCTCTCCTTCTCACCACGCCGCCAGCCAGGTGTGACTGCATGTCAGGGAACAGTTTCACTATGACCACAATTACACTCTTCTTCCGACTTTACCGCGCCCGGCCCTCTTATTAACATGGGACCCGGAGAAACCGCAGCGCTTGCGTGCGTGTAATTGTTGCACAGTAGTTAGTATCACAGCTCCTGTTAAGTCCTTTCTGTAAAGATAACAGAAATAGTGTCTGGGTGTGAAGGTGAGGACAGGTTTAATGGACGGGAAAACCCCCCCCCAAAAAAAACCAGGTTTTAATTAGCATACCAGTGTCATTTACGCTTGTGGCACATTTACAGCCTGCACCTGGTTTATGAAATAAAGTATGTGATTTGATGATTCGCCATCCCATATCTTGTATATTAAGTTTGCTCTGTTAAGTTCAGCTTTCAATTACCTGCTGGCATCCAAAATAAGACAATGTTGAAAATGTTTTTTTAAGGGATTATCTGCAGGCAGAGACTGAACCTCTTCCCAGTGGGTGTCATGTGGCTGACAGCAAGCAGAATGCAAGAAAATCTGTGCACCAAAGTGATTTTACTCCTCTTATATGGACGTGCACAATGTAGCAACAGGAAATAAAATTTAAAAAATAAAACATCTAGTTCATACAAAGTGTTACTCTTCGTCTTACCTCGGGATGTTGCAACGTATGTATTGGTTTTTGTTTTACTGTGAACAAAAATGATTGAAGGTAAATGGCAGCTTCTATATTTAGGGCAAGTCAGCCCTGACACCTCCAAGGAAGAGGCGGATCAGTAACCTAAGACGACCGAGGGGTAGATTCCAAGAACACACACACACACACGCGCGCACACGCACACACACACACGCAGGCACAAGTCTAAAAATCTTAAAGCCTTCAACAATCTTGTACAATAGGGGGTCCTGACGTGCCAACCCAAAAATAAAATTACATTTCTTGTGAAAGTAAAAAAGAAAAAAGTAACTGACAGAAAGTAACAACAAAAAAATACATTTCCCTGAGTTTTCACTACCACTAAGATTTAAAATAAAACACAGCTGAGGCTGTTTTGTTCGGCTTAAAGTAAGAAATTTATGTAGAAACCAAAATGGTAAGCATAACCAAAAAGGATATGGGCTGCCTCGATGCAGAGAACTTGTCTTATTAGATTCAATTTATGGAATTAGATGTGCTATTTTGGGGAAGATGGACATTTGTTTTCGAGGACTACATGTTCGAAATGTATTTGTAACCATTTCGAACCCGACAGATTGACTTTCTTGACTTTTGCATCTGCTCTTGAACTTTAGCTGGCAGCGATATGTTGGTTTTAAGTGATTCAAATTCTCTGAAACTCTAATTGAAACTGTAAACTCATCAGATGTTTTCCATCCAGCTTTAAAAACTGAAGTTATCAAACCACTGATAAAAAGAACAATCTGAATAAGTCGCTGTTGGAAAATGACAGGCCAATCACCAGACTCCAATTCATCAGCAAAGTGATTGAAAAGCTGCGGTTCAGCAGTTACACAGCTTCTTAACAATGAATAACCGCTTTCATGTCTTTCAGTTTTCGTGCTCACCACTGTACTGAGTTTATCTGTGTCAAAGTGTTTAATGACATCTACATAAATACCTAATTATTTATCCAAATTGAATGAGGGAAGAGCAGACACAATGATAAGAAGTCAAACAATATTGTAAAATCAAACCATAGAAAAAAAAAAAAAGAAACAACGGACACTACAGATCTGACGACAGCATTGTGATAACACTCATGGGAAAACACAATTGTTTCACTTAAGAATAACTTCCTTCAGCTGAACAGAAACAATGCCGAAGTAATTATTTTTGGATCTCAAGAGTCAAGAGTCATTGCAAATCTTCAGCTATTACAGCTAGAATCTATTGATCAGAATCTGGGTGAACTCAGCTGGACCTTCAGAGTCACATAAAGACAATTACAAAGTTAGTCCCCTATCAGCTGGAGAACATTTTGAATTATTTACAGAACATTTCCACCAAATAGAGATGCTCTAATCTGGAACAAACTTCCAGAAAACAGCAATCTGCTGAAACACTGATTTTCCTACAAAGTAATTTGTTTAGAATTTTATAGCAATAATAACTGGAACATTGACTAATTTTAGTCTGCATTACAACTTTTCACTACTTCGCTTTATTTTGACACTGTAATGTAATGGTTTGAATTGCTCTTCTAAGGGTTAAGTGAACTGCCTTGTTGCCAAAATACTCCAGACAAATAAACCGGACTTGGGCAATATTTTTGATTATTTAATTGAAGCAGGAATTAGGCCTGGACATGGGTAGTGAAATTGCTTTTCAAGGACTGTCAACCTTGTGACTAAGCTGAGCGTCACTCTGATATTGATTACATGCCCTTTCAAATGACTTCTGTCAGCCTTGCAGGGATGATTGTCACATTTATTTCCCTTCCCAGCTAACCTGTGTTTTTGATTATTTCATTATTATCATTTGAGCCTTCTTTTTCTGTACTTGGATCACAACAATACTTGCTTATTATTTATTGTTGCATCACATGACAGTCATTTAAAGTTAAGAGTTTGCACTTTTTCCTGAGTGACAGTTCGTCTACTCTGTAGGAGATCTACATTCACCTTTTCTTTTTGCCTTCATAGGGCATAGTTTAGCCAGAAAACATCATCAAAGAGTGGGGTTTTAACTGACTACTTTTATAAATAATATTTCATTATCACTGGACTAAATGTTTTGCAATTTCAAACATGTGAGATGTCCATCAAAAGAAAACCTATCAGTACCTTTATGCACAGAGCATTCAGCAACTGACCTCCACAAAGTTTAGATAACTTATTCAAAGTCCTGCCTAGAATTAGTTTGTGGCCTGAAAACGGTTTCATTGCATTAAAGCTGAACTGTGATTGACCTATAGATGTTGAACGCCTGCCTCTTTAACCTCGGTTCATTTCTGCCAGACTGAACCTGCTGTCATTCTCAAGCTGCGAGGGTCACGGCCCGGCGGAGCGCTGCAGGTCACGGCAACTCAATAGGTTGAAAGTGTTGGAAATTTAGCATCCGCAAACGGTTTGCTTCCACTCTTTCAGAGGTGGCCTTGTTTTTATGAATCCCTTTCGGAAACGTTTGATTGCAAGTGTTGTAGAGAAACATGAAGTATGTTTGTCACAAAAATTGCTTTCATTGTTCCTGTGACAAGCAAATTAAACTGATAAAACATACATGAATTTCCATAATGGAACTGTACACAAAAGTAGCAAAGTAGTAAAGGGTGCAAAACTGAAACCATATTCAATGTGAGTCTTCACACCTGGTGATTTTTGTGCACAGCATTAGGGCTGCATCATCTACCACTGAGTCTCGGTTATTGATGAACTCCACCTCTTTTTGAATCGGTGTGGTGCAACTGAAATATTTAAATCAACGGAGTAGTCGGGAGTGTTTGTGCACAACATTTTGATAATCTCTCTGAGGAGGATGTAGAAGGGTGAAGATTCAATAACGGATTTTCTGAGTAGTTCTAAAAATAAATATCAAGCGGCCTGTCCTTGCATAGCGGTTTATCTGGTCCAGAGGACTGTAAAGCTCTTTACATTAAGTTAAACTGTTCACAAACTGATGGTGGTAAGCTGTATTGTTGTTACGACCATCAGACATGGTGGATGAAGTGTCTCAGATAGACAGATATCTAACTAAACCCAAATATTTGGTTTCAATGTGTATGGGAAGAATTTCTAGCCTGATTGTTAAAATACTAAATTAAGATCACTATGAAAAACTAAACATGTTCATTCTCTTCAGGTGAGCCTCACACATCTTCAGTTATATTTGCTGAAGCTGCCTTGCATATTTCCAGAGCCCAACATCTTACTGATGCCCATCGATAATTTTCTTCTTTCATTATTTATTGCACATTGTTTGACTGCGCATAATAATTACAGAAAAGGAGATTCGCTAAAGCCTTTATAAAAGAAGTAAATGAGCTGGCATTTTGTAGAAGAGGGAAAAATCCGAAATCTCAAAGCAGGTATCGGTAATCAGAATGATAAACACATAACAAGTACGTTGATAAATTAGGTAACAAAGGTTTTGTAAGCTGACAACAGTGACTGCATGACATTTTGAATTTGATCAAGGTACAACTTCAAAGTTGCACACACTGCTTTCAAAGTGGCTCCAGTTAAATCAGAGAAAGATCAGATTTGTCACTCTTCGAAATTACAAAAAAAAAAAAAAAGTCGCAAGTGGGGCCTGAAAAGTTGCCAAATTGCAGTGATTTCAAAAGTAAAATAACCTGCCTCGTACTTCTGGTAGGAAACCACTTGGTTTAGATTTTCTTTTAAAAGACGTTAGCTTGCCATCTCCTTTTGAACTGGAATGCAGCACCTGTATGTTCACAATTCAAACACTGAGCTCCGGCTCTCCCACAAACAGAATGGATACTAGTGATCAAGATCCTCTTGAGCTTTACCCATCAAGACAAAGATACCTTGTCAACTATACCTTTTGCGGAGGCTAAAGATGAGGGTGATGGCATCGCCATAACTCTCATCATTCTCAAGTTAAAGACGCTTTATTGTTTCTTGTTTTTCCCCCTTATCTGCAATTTATTTCGACAGGAGAGTTTGCTGCAAAAAATCAGTAAGGGGAGGTTAAAATGCAAATGAAACGAGAAGGGAGGGTCTCCTGCGGAGGAGTTAGAGGGTGAGGGTGTGGTGGAGGAGTAGGGTGTCTGACATCACCCCCACGGTCATAACAGCAAGGTCTCCATAAGGGAGCAGCTGCCGTGCCCTCAGCTTCCTCCCAACAAAATACGGCTGGAATATTAATCAGGCGGCTTATTCTGCTCATCACAGCTTCTCGCGACACTCAGAAGGTCCAATGAGGCCCGTTTTGTTTACCTGCTCGCAATCATGACCGTCTCTCCTAACGCATGGCTTGGACTCCCTGCTTTTCTCTTTGGAATAAGAATCATTTGGCGGATTAGAAAACGAGCAGCAAATAGATTAGCTTGTTATCCGGGGGAGTATTTAGTACTTTTTTTTTTCTTTTTTTTTTTCACAGCATGCTCCTCTCTGCAGAATTTCTTTAAAAAGAACAGACTGAAACGCTCCTCCCTGCTTGACTTTGATGCCGTCTGTTTTAGCTTCTACCTTTGGCGTCGTCGCGCGTTGTCATCTCATTGTCTGGCACAACACCGGTTTGATTGGTGCGACGCACTCAGACAAGAGTTGGGGCTAATTTGAAGTAAACTCCGCACAAGTGGCTGAGTCGTTGTTTTGCGACCCTGTTTGTGTTGGATGAGCACACCGTGTCTCTCTCGGGAGCAGCCTACAGGCATCCCACAGATCTGACACGCAGCTCTGCATGCTCACAGAGAAAAAGGAGAGGAAGGAAAGAAAAAAAAAAAATAAAGTTCCCAGAGAATCTTGGCTGAATATATTACAGAAAAATAAAAACTTTCTTTATGAAGTTTTTATTTTAGTTTTTTTTTAATCTTCAAAAGGAGGCGTCCAGGTATGCAGCTGTTGAAACACAAAATTATAAACACAGTGGAAAGAGGGGAAATTAAATGTTTTTCCACAATGTTGTTTTGAGCTAAATCTTTAACAAACTATTCATCATTTGTCAAAAAATGTAATTCCCCGTTGCCACATTAAAAAAAAAATAAAAATACATATATTCAGAACCTTTGTGGATATAGGCATAAAGGCCTGCGGGGATTTTCGGGCTACCTCCCCCCCATGTCCCATTGAACCACCTCAACACTCAGCGGGACTTCTCAGATGACAGAAGGAGCCGAAATGTCAGAAGAGGGATAGAGGGAGAGGTGTTGGCAAAAATATTGGGGAGTGTGTATTTTTATATGCGTGCTTTGCGCGTGTGTGTGTGTGTGTGTGTGCGCGTGCGTACGTGTGTGTGAGAACCCCGGGGAACCTGATGTGGGGTAGTATGTGTGTATTTGGGGTTTGGGGGGGGAGCGAGGAGGTCAGAATCAGTGAGTGCCTTTTTAATCTGATATGAGCTCATCCATGTAGAGGAGCTGGAGAGCCGTGCAGAGAAGCAATAGTGATCTGCACAAATTATACACCGGTGAGAGGAGGAGACAGACGGAGGCGAATATATGGACGTGTGTTTGGAATTCAGATGATTTACAACAGGAGACGGAGAACAGACAAAACAAAAAAAACAACAAAAAAAAAAGCATTATGGCATGACACGAAATGTGTTATACTTCTGTTGTTTCAAGTTTTTGTGTGGATTTTTTTTTAAAAGCAATGTGCTTTGTTTTTACTTTGCACCCAAAACAGATAAAAACTAGAATAAACAAAAGTGAAATGGAAAGCTTCCCAGTACCTGTTTGCCTCCTGTTTACATTTTTTTTCAGCCTAACATAGTTCTGACTTCCTAACACGGGATTCCTTTGTTTTTCATGTCAAAATTTTACATGAAAATTTCACGTCTTGAAAATCCTGGATTTTCAAGACATCATGACATAATATAACTGCTTTTTTTTTTTTTTTTACTATTTATATGTTCTTTAAATCTTGTAGCAATTAAGACACTATGGTTGTGTTAAAATCCAGCAGGATGATGGTTTATTATTTTTATGTATGTGTCAAATTAAGTTCTATGTTATGTAATATTTAGATTAAACATTCTTCATTCTACAACATCACCACTTCATAGATTTATATATGAAAACAATGATAGCAGTAGTAGTAGTAGTAGCAGTACTAATAATGCAAATAATAATAAAATTATGCATTACTGTGTCGATTTGAGCATTAAATATCTAGTATCTGCTAGTATGTATTATGAAAATCAATATTTATTTACTTTTAGTTTATTTTTAATAGATTTTCAATCAACTCATTGACATTTGCTTGCTACAAGTAGAGAATAGTCTTAATAACTTCACACCTCACCTCAAACAAATCAAAACAAGCTCTTTAACAAAAACTCAAATTCAGCGTAGCGCTACGAGTTGATTTATCTGCAAAAGGTGGGGAAAGAATTGCTTGGTAAGTAAAAGAAAACGGCAGAGACTTTATCTGTACATCACTGAACATACACTCTCCTCAAACTCCCCCCTTGTGCCAAACAGCAAGGGTCACCCCTGCTTTCTTCTCTCCTTCCGCTCCACCACATCCTCTTGTCATGCACTGTAATTAAAACCACAGGTGGGGACCCGTAACACTGCCTGGCTGCTCCCAGCGTGCAACAGGCACTGTCTGGTTCAGAGGAGGGGTTTATTTCTTTATTTTTTTTTCCTCTGGAAACAGCCGGGAGTTAAAACATCAAAGGCTGGGATCTTTGATTGGACCACAGCGGGGTTTAAGAAGAGGGAATAATATCCAGTGTCTTGTGTATCTCTCTGCAACGCAAAGCGTGAAATGGGAATGAGAGCCTTGGGTTGTAAGCCACTGGGTCAGTTTCCCCCGCAATCCCCAAAAGGGACTTATTTTTGCCATAACCTATGACTCCTCTCTGTGTTGCATTCTCCAAACAAATGTCTTCCTACGAACCTTCATGAAGAAATTCTCTGTAGACTCCAGCTGTGCTGATTACTCTTGCTTCGGTGCGTGCTCCGCTAAAACGAACATGCTCACAACACCCTGAAACATGGCTGAAGTCATGAGAAATCGCACTCTGTCTAGGTCAAAGCACATCAGAGAGCTTTAAAGGTGATACACTCGCATGTGTACTGACAGTGTTGGTCACATTTATTAGCACCTCTAATAAAGGTGTGTAAAAACCCTTCAAATAAATTAGTGACGCCTTTGACTTTGAACACATTTATTCAGCGCAAAAACATTAGATGCTAAGATGTTTTTTTGTTGTTTTTTTTGTTCGGTGGGTTTCTGTTTGGTTTTAGTAAGTGACAAAAAAAAAAAAGTTTTTGGTTATAGAAACTCAAAACATTATTGTTGCACTATTCGTTAAAAAACTTCTTTTGAAAAGAAAAGCTTAAGTAAATCTTGAAAAGACAATTCAGTGGTTGGCTAAATATTTATGTGTCAAGTTTCTATAATTAAAGTTAAGAAACTTGTGGTCACAAAGAAACACCCAAAACAACTAACAGAGATAAGTTGACAAAACTACATCAGACTTAAGTGAAAGTAATGTTATAATTATGTCATGAAAGTCATCAAGTTTGCAACTATTTTGTCATTATTTGTGCATGTTCTCATTTTAAATCACGATAATGGTATTCAAAGTCTTGGAGAATTGCTATATTTATTTGGCATATATTATATATACCAGCACCCCTCCCGACCCCACTGAGGGACAAGGGTGTTCAGAAAATGGATGGATGGATGGATATATTATATATTTTCCAGACATGTATTGGTCATTTTATAGCACAATTAAGTTACTATGTTACCTTCATTTGTTATAAAAATACAAATATATCTTTAAAAAATTTGACTTTGCAAACTGATGCCTTGTTATTGGCCTCTGTCTCTTTAAGAGACTCCTGCTCTTTCCAACACTACACCATCTCAATATTTCTCCATAATGCCGTTTCATCATCACAACATGATATAAAGCTAAAATAACTTATAATGCTGAAAAAAAATGCTGATTTAGTTAGTTAACCCTTCAGCCCCCGTGAAGTTATTGGGATGTTTAAACTTTAACAAAATAACCAGTTTGTAAAGTCATTGATAACAATGAAACCACCAGTACAGAGCTTAGAGTTCTCCTATAACATCTGAAAAGATTTCCTTGTGTTTCAACAGGTTATTGATGCAATGGGCTCCAGGCAGGTCTGTAGAATTTTTAGAAGAGAAATCAGGCTGAAAACTGATGTGACAATGTGCCATGCTGCATTTTTCATGACAGGAATATAAAAAAATAAATAAAAAATGTACCAATTAGATGCTTAGAAACTCGGATAAACTGCTTCAGCTACTTACTCAGTGTGTGAAGGATATCAACCGTTGTAATTTAGGGTGAAATATAAAAGATGTTTTATTTTTTTCCAGTAAACCCCATCTTTACCAGTAAATGTTAAAGGCACTTTTTGTATTTGAAAATTGCATTCTTTTTTTGTTCCGTCCATTTTTTTAAAATACAAACCTGAAAGTTAAACTGACCGAAATGAATTGACGAGGAATCAGTTTTATCACCCTCATCTCTGTCTAGACCGTTTATATAAAAAAACCCGTCCGTTTCTGTTCAAACTCAAGAGGACAAACAAGTCTGAAATTATTTTTTTGCCGTCTGAAAAGTGTCTCTACAAAGGACCGACAGCTCATCTGATTTCTGCACAAACAGCTCCAGAGGTGTGCTCTGGTTGTTGGCAGACTGCAAGTATCTACTTCTTCTCACTCTAGTATTTACTGTTCCAACACTGCTTGCTCATGCAATAGCTCCCCTGGTAGAGTAATTGACTTTAAGTTTAGTCTCCAAGGAACAATAAAGACCCCCAAACAGCATGACTAAATTTAAGCTAGCATGAAAATCTCCACCCACTGCTTCTGGGTAGCTGATTTACCTCCTCTTTCTTCTATCAGTGAAGCAGTTTGTATTTCCATGTCAGTTTTATCGACACGGAGGGCGAGACTAACATCACTGCCATCTTTATTGATCTGAAATGTGTATGTGCATGCGTTTGTCTGTCCTGATCAGTTAAAGACAGCAAGCTTAATTGCACGTGTTATGGAGGTGAAGGGAAACAAGGAAGCGTTATATTCACGCTGGCTTCCCTTACAGCTTTAGTGACTTAAAAGTGTCAGGATGGAAATTGCTTGTGTTAAGTCCAAGGACAGTAAATGCAACGGATGAAGGAAGAAGCAGCATAAAAAACACTTTCATCTAATTGCAATTCATATAAAGACTATTTCTGTCAGTCAACCACTCAATAACTTAGTCTTCTAAATACTGCGTATAAAAGTTGACACTGCACTTTATGGATGCAGTTAAACCGTCGACCCCAGTTGATGTTAATTTGTTTTCTGTGTCAGTCTATGACATTCTATAGGCTTTGGCTCATTCTTGTGAATACCAAAACATTCCCAGAGCAGAAGGAAAATACTATCACCAGCATGTTATGTTTCTGCCTGCCGTCATTTTCAAATAGGAATAAAAACGATAAAGGGAGGTTGTAGGTTGTAGGGACTGTTACCTCATACAATTAAAATAACCCCACAGATTAGTTAAAAAAAAGATCAAAATAACGTCTTCACAGTGTTAAAGCATCACAATATTTCTCATCAAAATAAAGTGCTTTCTCCAAAGCAACTTTGTGCGGCGAAGTATGATTTAGCAATTAATATGAGCGCCACATGTAAAGATGAGTGCTTTTATTTTGGTAGTAGCCTATATGTAACGGGTACCAGGGTTCTGGACCGTTAGCAGCAGATGATGAAGCTGAAAAACAGCATGTAAATGAGCACACGGGAGACGCAGTCTGTGTTACTCCAATTTCTCTCGGCTTATTTATTAAACAAACCAGCTCATTTTACTGTCAATACATCCCAATTTATAGTGCAGTAATTTACTGTATTTATACTCTATGTAGACATATTCCATCATAAATTAGTAATTCAGTGGTTGCACCCATAGACATAAATATGTAGACGCCTCATGGAGCGGGTCTGCCCGTTGCTGCGATACGTAACGGCGTCCGCCATATTGAATGTGGAATATGTGCCAGTAAGCTAATACAAGTAAAAGGACCTAACTTCACAAAGTGCCGTTCTACAAAGTATTTTAAATTAATACCTGTCATTGACACATTTTCTCACACGTACATTAATATATTTGACAATCTAAGAAATGACTAAAGACAGAGTTTCTAACTTGTGATGTGATTATTTAATTGTTTTGGGGGCATTTCTGAATAAAGAGCACAATGTTTTTATTTGATAGAAATGATTCTGATCATTTTTATATTAATTTTCTTGTATTTAGTTTTTATACATTATTGAGAAATGACTTCCGATTTATAAATCAGTCATTGCCAAACATTAAACTACATAGTTTTCTTACTTTTTTCCAGAGAAAAAATATTTATTACACTACGTCAACTCTGCTATTGACAGCAAAGAGTGAAAGTAATTCTAACAGAGTAAATTATTCTTATTACATAAGCTGTATTAATACACTAATACTTCAGATTGAGATATTTAAAAATACACAAAAAGTAAAATAATAAAATATTTATTTATTATACTGGGAACACTGGCCACAGGCAGGGCTTCAGTCTGTTGGTTAGCTACAGTGTGCTAACCAACTAGCATCATGGCCTGTTGGCTACTACCTCTAGCCGCTGCTGGCTCCGAAACACAACAAAACTCGTCTTATATCTCTTAACACATTAACACATTTCCTTACACATTCCCCGAACAGTACCAAATAATAAAAGTACTTCGTTAACATGAACTTGAGGGTTATTCTCACCTGAAAACAGCATGTAAATGAGCACACGGGAGACGCAGTTTGTGTTACTCCAATTTCTCTCAGCTTACGAGAAACGGCAGAGCAACAGGCACCTCAGAGTCCCCATGCGCCACCTTCCGGTGAAACACCGTTACTGCACCCATCGTCATTAACCCCTGATATCAAAAAAATATATCTTCTTATCATAACCCCATAGGCATTTAAAGAAATGCATGCTCTTTTATTTTCACTTTTGTGGGCACACACCAGTGGGCATCACATATATCTATGTTTAAGGCTATTGTTTTGCAAGAAACAAAGGAAGTAGTTCTCTTTTTTCTAGACGGAATCAACCGGTGAATAGTGAAATCTGTTGAGTCCAGTATCACGTACTACGAATCCTTGTGACTTATTTTGTTTTCTTAATAGTTCCTAGGATTCTCCACACATGACCAACAGAATGCAGATTTCTTTAGGAAAATTACCTTTTTCACATGAATGGCAAATAATTTCTGAGAATAAGCAGGCTCAGACCATAAAGAAGAGTACTTTTAAAACTATTCAGAAATCAGGAGCTTTTCTAATCACTGGGCACTTATATAAAGTACACGTATGGAAAGTGAGGCCACTATTGCCTTTGTGATTCAGATCTCTTTGTGGTGTGAGACCCATTCTCTCCCTTATTCCAGAAGGTAGAGTAAAAGTGACGCATTCAGCAGCACACCATCCATTAAGACCAGGAGCAGCAGGGGTATTTTTTAACAAAATGCAGCGTTTATTGACGGATTGGGATTCATGTCTCGCAGTTCAGATATGATAACCCACTCTACTTGGCCTTCAATTCACATCTCTTTTTGCCTCACAATTCATCCCACTCCACACTCTCTCCTCACTTGTTCTCCCTCCACACTTTCATCTTCACTCCATCTTTACACAGTGTGTCATATCTCTTTCCCCCAGCCCACCGCCTTCACCACCTTGATCTCTTGCTATTCTTCTCCTCCTCTGTCTTCGCCATTTTTTCACCTCTTCCTCCGCAGCAAGAAGCTGTTGAAACCGCCAGCTCTAGAATCCTGATCAGCCACTTTGTGGCCTAAGAAGGCTCGCCAGACTGCCTTCCCGATTAATCAATACCTCCATTGGGTGCGGTTAACTCCTGTAACCTCGGCATTACATGACGGGAAATGTTCCTTCCCGGAGCAGAATTGCAAGCGTCTGACTTATCCTGGTCACAGACCAAATCTGACTTATTGGAAAACATCTTAGCCAACGAGCAGATATGTTTTTTTCACGATTGGAAACATGGAGGTGGCCCATCTTGCCTATTTTGCATTTGTGCAGGGTGTAATAGTGAACAAGTGGGCAACGGGAGGAGTAAAAGCAAGTAAATGCTGATCCAAAAACAAGCCTACCTGTGGGCTATTTTTGCGTCCGTTGCAGCCCCGCGAACGCCATATTTATACGTAAAGAAAGAGAGGTACATTTAGATGCTGTGATAGCGGTAAATGGAATTCATTTTCAAGTATCTAGGTCATTTGTAGAGCCCAAAGCAACATTCTCTTCTCTGCCTGCCTTTCCCGTGCGTTGCTTCACTCTGTGGAACATCAAGGAGATGAAAACATTCTACATCCTCTATGTGAAACAGCTTACACAAGAAAAGTGTGCTACATGCATGCCAGCATGGCCCTTGGAGTTTCCTTTCACTGAGAGTGGATAGAATATGCTATTATCGTACCTCTTCATGCACCAGTGTATGTTTATTGGAAAGATGCACACTATGAAGTCAGGGAGTTGACAGCAAAGAAGTTGAAGAACTTGTTTGTTTTTTTAAGAAATAGCCCATCAATTGTGCTGAAATATATTTTACAAAAAAGAAAGTGGCAAAAGATGCAAATGACTGTTGTTTTTATATCTGTTCTTTAAGGCCTTAATATGGCAGGTTAAACTGAACTTGTTTTTTTTTGTTGTTTTTTTTTGTTTTTTTCCAAAGTGTGGTTATCACAGTTTATGATTTAACAAGATCGGGGACTGTTGTTTTTCATAGGGCCCGGCTCATTTGGATTGTCTTTTTTGACATGATGAAAATATTTTAAATCTGAATTTGATATCTTCTCAGGTTGCTGTAACTATTCTATGCAATGCAATTAAAATGCACTTTATTATTTTAATGCTTTTTGCAAGTTTCATCATTAAACAATACTATATGTATGGAGCCTCACATGGGACACTTTTTAACTATCTAAATAATGAATTAATTAAAGGCAGTTTTTTGACATCTTTATTACTTACCTGACACTTACCTTAGAGTGCAATCCAGAAAGTGGAAGTTTGCTACGGCTTTTAGGTCTGCAAATGCATAACTGCCTTCGTCTGTGGCGTGCACATCTCATTTTGATTCGGGTTTCTTAAATAAATGGCTGGGATTAAAACTTACAGGATTGTTGTTGCAAGTGCATACAAAAGGCAAGTAAATTACGGTGCTTTATCATAATGATGTACTGTGTATCTCAAACTGATGTATAGAGCCGGTGAATCTGAGGGTGGAATTCTCCTTTAATGTCGGCGGCATAAAAACATTGTTGCTCTCATCCATTTAACTGCATCTGGGATGTGTTCCACTGCTCATATATCACTGTTTTCCGTGTGTATAGATCCTCAGATCCTCTGCCTGGATGAATTCCTATCAAATTAAAGGTGTCATTGAAACACCTCCCCCTCCCCCCCTCACACACACACACCCCAACTCACACACATCTGAAACATTCCTTCCACCAGAATCAGCACCAACACTCTGCGCCTCTTTCCTTGCATCTACATTTATACTCCCACTCTTAAGCAGCGCACCTCTTTACAGACAAGTATATTTCTGCTGTATGATGGGTGAAGATATCTAATTTTCTCAGTAATGCAGCATAAAAAAAAGTTGTTTTTGTTTTTAAAAGTAGCATGAAATATTCACTTTCACTTACTGAAAAAAAAAACACAGCATCTAGTTGAAGAATCATCTTTGTGGTGAGTACTAAGAAGCTGCTGCTAACATGACCAGGTTAACTGTTAATCTTCTGTGAAGACCATTATATTATTAATCAAGTGCATTTTTTACAATAAACATGCACAAATGAAGCCTAGGCATAAATTCAACCTGGGAGACTCTCTTCAGCCTTCTGGCATCATCAATTAGCACGCCTCAGCCAACCAGGACCAGATCATCGCTCTGCTCCAGCCAATCACCTTGCAAGAGCTCCTTCAAAAGGCCAATCAACCTCGGATTCACCAGCTGCAGCCGTGCTTCGACCCACCTCCTCCTCCCCGTCTCCACCCTCATCCTGCCAGGCATCTTCCAGGCTCCCTGCAGGCTCCTTCCTCTCAAGGCTCCTTCCTCTCTAAGCTGTGCTCCACCACCAGTATCTGGGCCCGGAGGAAGACTAACCTGAGCTTCGCCCTGAGCAGATCATCCAAGCTCACGGCGATTCTCAGCTTGCACGTCTTCCGCCGGTGTCCGAGAGCCAAATTCTCGGTCCAATAAACCGTCTAACTGCTGTTATCTCTCTCCGTGTGAGACTCTACAGATTGAAGTGGGGCGACACCTGAGAGCTGCCGTCTAGTTTACATACTTGCTCGTGTTCACGACTGGTTATAAAACGTAAAGATTGATGGAAGTCATGTCTTGGACCATGATTCTAAGTTTTGAGTCTTTGGAGAAGAAGTCTAAGTCAAGCCTGAAGGTATTTATGTGACTTAAGTTGGACTCAAGTCAGAGGTTCAAACTCACATCACCATCTCTGCGCCTGAGTCCAGGTCATTAATATCAGTTTCTGCTCATAAAGAATAAATGATTTACCACAAGGTAAATTGGTTACACACATCAACTGCAAATCAGCAGTAATCACATTTTGCAATATTGATCAAAAATGCCTAATCAATACTGAGCTTACAGCTTTAGATTGAATTTGTTGTTCTGTATCCAAATGATATGCCCTGTAATTATGTTAAGCAACACAAGACCTCATGCTGAAGCCCTGTTTATATCATGCTCTCTCTAGTGACTCCGCTCCTACAGGAATCCTTTTCTGCGAGTCAATGTTATTTTTATTATGGCACTCAGGGAATAAATCATGAAAATCAGAGGAAAAAGTTACTTCACTGGCTTTTTTTCTTTTCATATCCCGTGCCTACTTGACAATGGCTCGTATGCAGGAAAGTGAGACTTTTTCGGCAGACTTCCAACTCCGACAGACATGGTTCCTGGAAATGAAAACAGATTGTGGCAGTTGACAGGTGGAATAAAAAGGATTGTACTTTCCTTGATGTTGAAAGGACTTAAAAGAACTGAGATCAAAGTTAGAGGTGACTTTTAATATTAATCCAGGAAAACTATTGCAGAGACCATCAGTAGTTATTTTTCTCCATTTACTGTAGTTCTTCATTCTATTACAAGCCTCTGAAATATGTTATTTTAACCCATGCTGGAAAAGATTGGGGTTTTGTCTGAACCAGTAAGGTAGAAGGAGAACAGTTTCACTTTGGCTGTAACGTCATAGAAACTTATAGTGTTGAAAATCTTTAATAATTGTTTCTTTGTTAACAGACCTACCAATTATTCCACCACAAAATATTCACTGAACTAAGATGAAACCAAAATGGAAGTTGGTTAAAATCTACTGCACTCCAAAAGTCTTTAAACTGGGGGAAAAAAACAAACAAACAAACAAACAAAAAGAACAAACTGGTAAAATTAGGGGTGGACATGTCAAGGAGTGTGATGGACAAAAGAATTATTGGCCAATGCTGTAGTTCACTTCAGATGGTGTTTAGTGTGCCCCTCTACAGGTGAAAAAAGTTAGAGAAGAAGCGCAGGACATGTAGGCTGGTAAAAAACAAACTACAACAAGAAACAGCAGTGCCTTCATTGCAGCTCAAAAGTCCATCACTTTTGATATGACCTGTTGGGAGTCAACCTCAGACCATCTTTTATTGTTACAGGCTCCGCCCACAAGATGACAAAAAAATAAAAAAGACTTCTAACTCAAGTAACCTCATATCAAAGAATACAAAATAAACAAAATTGCATAATGCTAAAAACAAAGTACTTGTGACAAAAAATTAAGTATTCAATTTAATGGAAAACACTCAATTAATACAACGTCCCGCTGATGTCACTATGTCGTCACGTGACTCCCTCTCGGTGCGCTTTAGCTCAAACTATAGACTTTATAAACATTTGGAAAAATAAATTGCTAGATCATGATATGGTACCACAAGATATCAAAACACCAAAAGGGCTTCTTTTTTTTTTTCTAGATTTCTCAGAGCTGGAAAGAGCAGTAAAACCTAGTACCTGAATAATCCACCCATCCCAAATAATCACAATCTAGCTATACCTTAAGTTGTGCCAAAGAGGAGTTCTGTATGAAACATGCTTAATTAAGGGGCAGTTATTTAATAAAATGGTCTTTTTTAAGCTTTATATCATCTTATAAGTTTAATATCGCATCAAAATCATACCTGGAGTGTTGCTATAATTCTTACATTCTTGAGCAATCCTGGAATCTCTTGTGGCAGTCATAACAACATAAGATGTTTTATCATGAAAGCTAAGAAAATTCAACTAAAATCTATTTCTATTTTAAAATTTTAGAACAACATGAGTCACGTATTACATAATAAGAAAAAAAAAAAACGATTCTGTTGAATAATATGAGCTATTTCCATAAATATGGACAATTAAGAAAGTCCAAAAGGTGACATCATTTGAAGCTAATTAATTTTAAAAAGCATCTAGAAGATACTTTTTGCAGATGTTGCATATGAACTCCTAAAAAGATCTGACATGGCCAGGTTGTTTAATTACGTGTCTAATTTCTTTATAAATTTTTGGTTTGTGGATTATGTGGTTTGCTACAAAAATCCGATTTGAATTCCAATGTAATAGGCCCATTAGAAATATATTTGCTGAGAAAAATATCAGTGGGTTTAAAATTTATTTTCTCAGCTCTATATGCAAAGATGCCACCCAGAAATTGTGCTGGCATTCGAAGGCTTGAAGGTACTTGAGAGGAGAAACTTTTTTACATGAACTGAGAGTTCACAAGATTTACATTTTCCCCTCATTTGTTACATAATTTGTCCAAACCTTGAACATGAATTATGCTGTCGACTAACGTTTATTGACTTTCTCCCTTTCCTTTGAAATTATAAAATTGCATCACTCAAGCATAATGAAGCAAATCCACTTTAAATGTGGATTCACAATGCATATTTCAGAGCAGCGGATGCAAAAAGACAAGGTGAAGGTGTGAGCGTTTGAGAAATATCAATACTTTTTCCTGTTCTAAAGAGGCAGTGCATCGGCCTCATCACCACTTAAAAAAAATCTAAGAAATCCTTTAGGACAAACACTTGTTGCAAAATTTATGATTACAGTGTTTAAATAAGGTGCAGTTACTTATTGATTATCTACCTATTATACACACACAAAAAAATAAAACAGTAAAATCAGGTTGTTTTTTTTTTGTTGTATTGTGTGCCGATGGTGTAAAATTCTTGTGAACCAAAATACAGAGAAATCTTCCTGAGAGTGCAATTCTCCCGTTTTCACTTCTTTATTCCTCCTCCCACCTTAAGTTGAAGGTAATATTCCCTTGCTCCCAGCTGGATTGTCATCAACTGTCATCAATTTCAGTGAACCTTAAACCAGATACAAGATAAGGGATTTTTCTTCCCTGCTTAAGTGTGTATGGGGCAGTCAGACTGAGAATGAGTCAGGACTGGAGAAGGGAAGCACAGAGAAATGTGTCTGAGGCCTACCAGGAGATCTCTGATAGGCAGTGCAGCGTGTCTTAAATCTCTAAGACACACTGCCCTCACCTCCCCTCGTGTTGCCACATGCAGCCAGACCCAGTCAACAACATATTCAGGCACTGGAGTTGAAAAGCAGCTGGTGAGTTGAAACACATTAAAAGATGCTACATGTTGGCTCTAGTTTCATTTATTATTTGTTCATTTATTTAANATATATAAAAAAAACACTTCTAGAAAAGTTAAAATGGGACACGTTCTAAAAAGATAGTGTGAGGTTGAAGACGTGACTTTTTAAATATGTTATTTAGACAAAAAAATAATAATTACAAAACTGTTACGTGATAACATTTATTTTGATTCTAGCAGAAACCCAACAGATATGTTTACTATTGATAAAATAGTGCAACCAAATGTTAAAGCTGTGCTGACAATGTTATCCGTTATATATAAATTTCACAATGGATCAGATCTGGCCAATCTGGACAGAAAACAGGACAAAACACTGGAAACATCAACAGAAGAGCTTTGCAATGCCGTTCACTCAGTTTGGAGAACAGCTCCAGAATACTACGTGAAAAATCACCTAAAAGTGTTCAGGAGGGTGTTGAGGATTAAACGTGATATCTCTGTGCAACCTCTGTGTGTGTATACATGATGCTTCTGTTTATGTTTGAACTTTTTTTTTAATAAATGACCTATTTCTGTCTCCCTGTCAAGAAACAAGGAGTTGCTTTTGGACTGTGTAAAGCTGCACAATAGCCTCCCAGGCAAAATGCATGAGGTGGCACTCTGTCCTGAAGGCAATGACAGGCTTCTTGGATGTATTCATCAGTGTCTATGCCTCCACCTTAGAAATTCCCTGCACCTTGCAGCCCCTCTCTACACTCAGCTTGCTCTTTGAGAGCTGCACAGCTGTGGGTGTGGATAGTGACAGGTCAGCTAATTAGAGCAGCACTGTGGCTGTCTTAGGCTGCTGCAAAAATCTGCTGGGCACATGACTCTGTATGCACTCACCCAGGCCTTGTGCCCAAATGTAAGCACCCATGCATGTAAACAAACATCTTCAAACGAGCGTATTCTGTTTCCATAGAATCACCTTTTTCATCTTCAGTCATGTCTCTGAATGTGAAAAGGTGAAACATTAGAGGTTTTTCATGTTACTTTATGCATTTTTGTGCAATCCATCTAATTTCTTTAGACTTAGTTTAACTGAAACTAAGGACAATATCTGGTGTAAATCGTTTTGATGCCAAATTGATGGATAAATTGATTTTTTTTTTTTTAAAATAGCACTTAAAATATTGAGCTGTTTCTTGTTGTTGTTTTGCATTTTACATTTTTTTTCCATTCCTTCTTTTATTGACATTAGTGATTGAATAGTTCATGAACATAAAGTTGCTATGTGTAAAAAATGTATACATATTTCCAAATATTTCTTTCTCATAGTTTGGAAAAACAAAATCTAAAAACACAAACTGATCACAAATTGGCTAAAATTGTTGAGTGTTTCAAAAAAAAAAAAAGATGGACCAATGATTTAGCATTATAATTTATATGAAAAAAAAAACAAACTAACAAAAAAAAAAAACAACTGAATTTGAACTTCACAGTCAACAAACTTCTCTTCTGATCCAGACAAAATGTAAGTAAACAGCACGCCTGCAACAAGAAATTCTCAATAGCTGAGGGTCCGGACCCTCTATGCGAAGCAAAGTGTAGAAGAAGGAGCTAAATTCACACAGAGTCTTTCCTGTCTGTGTTTGTGCCCACAGTCACAGACAGGGAAGTGGAAACAAAGATGCAACTTTAGGCAATTCAGTGGATTCCCTGCAGGGTACGCTAATTGGTTAAAACATGGATTATTAATAGGTCAGGATTAATAGTTGAAATCAGAAGTTTCCATAAAAAAAAACAAAAAAAAAACAACTTTTTTTTATTTATTCTGACATTAAGTCAGACAAAACTTTTCCTTTTAATTAAGATTCCCCAAAAGCTTTATATTTTCTAAATGAAATTAGGATGGGAATTTTATTTTATTTTATTTTTTCCAAAATTGTTTCCAAACTTTTCTTTAGTCCCTTTTAAAGTTTATCACTTACATAAAAAATAACATTTAGGTTAATCTTTTTCAAGCTTTTACAGGATTTTGCTGTAATTCTGGTCTACAACTGTTAGTTATGTAGACCACTTTGACAGTTTGAACACATAAAAAACCCCCCACATTTTTAAAGGTTACATACTACACCTTTAAAGCCTTGAAACTGGGCCTCAGTCTCTTTAAGAAGCTCCTGCTCTTTCTGACACACCACCTTCAGCACATTTCTCCATTGTTCTTAGGACCATTGTTTACTACGCTGTATCAGATGCTCAGCAGATGTGCAGGTCCACCAGGGATTTGCTTATTGCTGCTCAAAAAGTCTACTTTACATAACAAGACCCCCCCTTTAAAATTCTTTGAAATAACTAAAAAAAATGTTTAATAATCATATAACCGACCTTGACAGAAGCAACCCTCTGACTAACAAAGTTGTATGTACCCAGCGCAACCAGTTTCTGAGCATGACCTTCAGGCATGAAGCATTACCCACCATCACAACCACCATGACCACTTTCATTTCTCTGAGCTCCTCTGACCTCTCCGAGCTATCACGCTTCGTCATAACCTGACACCTCCCCCTGTCACACAGACTGACCCTTCGCCCCAAGCAGTGACCAGACTGGAGAAACAGATGGAAGCGAGCACCCTCTGACACGTACAGACGCAGCATTTTAAGTAGTTACACACTTCATCTTGATATAAATAGACATCTAAATAAATAAATACATGTTATGCACCGACAGAATCATTGTCCTTTAGAGTCTCTCTGTGAAATAGATCATTAAGATCATTGTCAGATTTTTTTTTTTGGAGTGATAAGCATTTAGCATAATATAGGTGATCCCAACTGAAATGCCAGAGCACTGTTTCTGACAGCACACTATCTACGTTGCTGAAGTGCAGTGTTTCTGGAATTGCTGCAAAGAGAGGTCTTTAAGGTGAGCTTCTTTTCTCTCTGCTAAATTGCTTATTTTTCCTCCTCCTTCCCTCTTGAACTGGGCCATTTGAACCCTGCCTGGCCCTCCGGCTCGAGCAGAGTCATCTACTTTCATTGCATTTAATTGTCCAAGGTTCAAAACAAGCAGCGATGCACATTGAATTTTTGACCTCAGTGAGTGACAATCAATTTTTAATCACACATAAATCAATAGTTGAAAGTTATCTGTAAATAAAATTAAAGAAAAAGACATTAAAAATTAAAATTAAATATTAGACACGATGGTTTGTCAATAATTGAATCTGGCCAGCAAAGCACAGAAATTTAATCTCCAGTCTACAGGTGGGATTCGACATAAAATGGGCTTTTAAAGCAGACATTGTTGGACATATTCGATGGCCACATTATGTGAATATTTGCATATTTATTTGCGTAATATAATTTGGCATAAAGCAAGCCACAAGACCCATTTCAAACCTTGGCTCTCATTTGTAATTGTCCAGAGAACTTTAAGAGGCGTGTGTTTTGCAGTGATTTGTAATGATGATGATGATTAGTGATACAACAAGAAATCACAAGAAATTGGCTGATTTTGTTCATTTTTTTAGTTTATGTACTCTATGTGTGTGTGTTAGCAACTAACAGGGTGGTTTTCGACCTCTGCCTGTCCCAGGCCATGTTGGTTAAAGGTTGGTTGTTAACTCATGGTAATCTAAACCCTATACTAAAATTTTAACATTTTTTTATAACATATGGTTAACCCTTTTAATCCCGTTTCCCCGTCTGTCTTACTTTTAAAAACCGCGTGCGCGTTGCTCATAAACAACATAATCAATTTGTTTTGCATGCAAATATGTAAATGGCTGAGTAACATCTAAGTGGCGGTGAACACACACACACACACACGCACACACACAGCAATAAATGAGTGGCATATGGCTCCAATCGTCTCTTTGTTGGCAATTCCTATACACAAGGCAATATATACAGGTGGAACTGCAGAGACAGCAGAAACTTTAACTGGAGCCTTCTGCTGCCTTCCTGTAATGACTAAATGAAGTTTGGGATTTCGGTGCTTTGTTCTGAAATCTGTTTCTTGACACAAACAACAAAAGCGGTTGCTCTAAAAACAGTAATAATCCATGTTCATCGTGCTGTGTCATGCACCTTGGCCTTGAATTTTACATTGCTGGGACCTTTTCATTATTTTTTAATGTACTTCAAGTGTACTATATATTGCTGCATGCCATTGCGTCTCAGCGTTAACCCGAGCTTGCAGCCCAGGATGTAAAAACTGTGTGATAATTCTCAAAGATATGCAAAGCTCCACCTTTAATAATTCATGTCTGAGTTTACAAATGGCACTGTTGCGCAGCGACAAATCAGTCGAGTCGCTGAGATGCTATTTTGGGGAGATGAAAGTTTAATTCCTGTCCTAGATTACTCCAACCACACATCTAAGCAGGGCCCATTATTTTGCCTTCGCCAATGTTTCCCCCCCTGCTGTAATGGGAAATGAAAGGACACGCAAGCTGCGGCGGTGGGACACGGCCGCTTATGTACTCACAGAGGATCTTCCCTGATAGGTGACAGCTGGGGCCGCTATTCGCATCACTGTTTCAGGGAGCACCCTGTTAGGCCACAAGCTGCTGTGGACACAAAAGGGCTAGTACTGTAAAATGAATGCACAAAGCATGTGTATGTTAAACATGGTATGTAGTACAAGCTGACGTCATGCCCACATTACTGCCAACAAAAGCCTAGTCCATTTGTCCATCACCTGCTTCGTTCTATCGTCACTTATAATTAAGATAACAGGATCGTCTTAATTATTTGCTTAAACCAAAGGCTCAGACGGATGGAGGAGTCCATCTTTTCTGATTGAAAACATTCCCTCAACTTTGGAAGTGCTGACTCAACATTAAAGAGGCTTGGCAACCACAGTCATAGTGGCCAACAACTTTGGCCTTTCAAGAATATATAGTGGATTTGGTCTGACTGAAAAAAAAAAAAGATGGTAAATCCTCTTTAATCATGAACTAAACAGTATAGGCACATTCGAGTGAACATTGCTACAAAAGAGATATCTAATTCTATAAAATCAAGGTTGTCAGTCAGTTGTTTTTGCTGCAGACTAACTCATCGTTAATTGATGGAAACTCCAAAAATATGTCTTTGTCCCTCTGCTTGGGCTCCTGAAAATCAGTATTTTACCTTAGCAAATGAGGAAGTGTTGTCAAAGACAATGGAAAAGCTGACTGTCACCACCTTAAACCTCTATGTCTCCCCTCTCTTGGTGCCTCTCTCCTTTTGCAAGTGTGATTTAGTGTAATCAGAGTTTCATTTGAAATGAAAAGTTCTTTGGTCAAAACATTTTAATATACAGTCAGACAAGCGAACATACCGTCTGCGTTTCAGTACTGCAGAGTCTGTAACTATTTTTGCCTTATTTTAAACATATCTGTCCAGCAGTGCTCTGTCTCTGTGAAGGTCTACCATACAGAATAGATCAATCAAATTAAGTCTGTTGAGATGGAAGTACAGAGAAGAACAATACTTGTTTGAAAAATGTATCCAAACTTGGTCTGTTTACATTAGCAGAGGAGATGGATAATGTTCTGCAGCTGAGGAGGCTCGGGCATGACTGTCGTAAAAATCAGTGTGAGCAATTCGTTTTGCAGTGACTTCACTCTATAATAACTGTAACTTTGTAGCTGACACTGAACTTCATAAATATACGTAATTAACTAAACGAAGCTGCCAGACTTCTGCCTTCATTGACATTCATGTCAAAGGAGAAAGAAGGTAAATCTGCTGTAGAATTTGTACATCCCTAACCAATTACTTCAAAATCTGCTTTTGTAACTGGCTTTAAATTAATGTCGTACTTGCCAATTATTCCTGTTACAGATTTCGAATCCTACAAACAAACATTGAAATGTAGAAAACATGAAACTGTTTGGGGCATTACAGTGAATGAAAATATTAAACCAATTAGAAAGCTCAGCTAAAGCTTCAGAGTATTCAAAGGGGGCCACCTGCCTGTGACAACTTCTGGAGACAATTTTAATCCAAACAGCCTGTTTGGTTTTGACTGGTTACTTTAGCCAATACCAAAGAGGTTCTCCAGACAATTGTTGCTACGATTGAAATATACCTAGATTTACAAGGGTTAAAATAAAGCCTTTGAACATATCTAAAGAATTACACATAGGCATATCCTCTACAACTATGCACAATAACGTATCCCTCGAGCAACAGTTTCATCTGGTATTATGTGTGAAATCTTATGCTAAAAACAGACTAATCCCTCGGTATATTACATCTGCTAAATTAATAACACATAGCATATTTTTAGCCAGGTTTCTCAGACCATTTTATCAAACTTGTTGCCAACTGAGAGCAGCTAAATCATAAAAAAATATACAATGACACATTCCTTTTTAAGCAAATTTGTGCAGACAAGTTAACTGAAATATATTAGTGTATTTAACATTATATTTATGTGCCATAAACTTTACAGGTATATTCATGCAAAGACTATTTTTTTTTTAAATCTGAATGTGTTTCAACACCCTCTTAAACCAAAAGGAAAATGTTCACACCACAGCTGCTGAGTAACTGCAGTGAAACCTTATGTACAATAAAGTGCTAACAGTTTGTGATGTGTGACTGAGCAAACAAAGTCATCACACCCCTTATTGTTTTCTAAGATGATTCCTCCTGTTCGTCTTGTCTTTCCTCACTGCTCATTATCTGTGTTGCCTTTAGTCTTAATAAGCGAGTTATTGTGAAAAATTACGGCTTAGTATTAGACACGCTGACGTTATAGTAACACTGTGTTACAACTATATTCGCTGTGTTTTATAGCATTTCACAGTTCTGGAGGCTGGGCATTATTTCTTTTCTCAGCATTTAGAATGCACACCGGTTTTAGATGAGTTTGTTTAGAACTGCAGCGAGGGTGTAATGAAGTGGTTAGCCTCTACCCAAAACACCAGGAGATTCGACTCCTCGCGGTAAACAAAATAGCAAGAAGGTCCAAGTGCAGCACTTCACTTATTTCCCTCTCGCAGACTTCTCTCTTCAGGCCACATCTGTGCAAAACCTTTTTTTCGCAAAACACTGAAGTTGCTTAGTAACTTGAATAAAACCTGAATAGAAACTGCATTCTTAGATAGGAAGTAAATAAAACAATAGGTCAGTTTTACTGACCTGCTGGAAGTTGAAAACTCCCAACTAGAAGTTGAACACGAGCGAACACAAAAAAAAAAAATATCAAGTATCACATGATGATGGAAACCTCCAGTACTTTCTCCAGCATCTTTGGCTCAGAATGGAGGCTGCATTGGAGTGCATTGAAAACCTTTTGGGTTCTGGGCCAGAAAAACCCTACTGACCCGTAATGTATGGCATCAAAAAGAATATGCTTCAGTTATTGAGAATGTGCCACATAAAAAAGCATAAGCTGGGGAGTCATTTATTTATTATGTGGGGTCCTTGGATAATGCGATAAGGGCTATGGTGACAGTTTTTTAAAAAATTATGTAAGAAAAAAACGTACATAAGTTTTAATTTTTTTTTTTACATAAACTGCAGCTTTAAAGTAAAAACTTTCTTCAAACACAGATCATTGCCAAACTCTGTTGATCGAAGTTTAAAGGAGAGTCATCATTTATGCAAATAACAAACTCATGCATAATCAGATAAAAATTACTGAAAGTAGCTATGTTGCTTAATCTTACAAAAGATCAAACATTATGCTGATAATTCAGAAGAACTTTATGACAAAAATGTTGTCAAAGCTACAAAATCAATGACGGCTGGAAGCAATAGCAAAATATCAATGGATTTGTCATGCCCTCCTAAACCCCGTAGGAAGACCTAGTGTCCATCTCCAGCAGCCATCAGATGAAAGGCCAGGTACATCTTGGACAGGCTACCAGTCCATCATAATGTTGCACTTGATTCTCTGGGCAGTACACATGCATTCACACACACACACACACACACACACACACACACACACATAGAATCTCCACATATTATCATGTGGTGCATTTATGAAAAGTTTTTTTATTTTCTTTTGAGCTAAATCAATGTAGCAATACAGGCTGGTAACCATGCTTGTATTTCTTTTCAGAATTTATAATTAGATCTTTGTTTCTTTTCGAGTTTTTCTTCAAACTTAAGTTGAAGCCAAATATGTTGACTAAAAGATAATTCAGTATTATCTTGCTTATTGTGCACAGTAGAACCCCCATTCAGGTCGAGCTGGCACGTTTTATCAGAAAGCTACCATCGTTTCATAATGATTCAAGGCCTCGCTCACATGGACTTTAACAACAGATGCTGTACAGAGGGGAAAGTGTTTTTTTGTTCACCTTCTTCATCTCACATGCTCCCAGACGGCCTGGTGAGTCAAACTGGCATTGAGTTCACCAGAACATCCCACGAGCCTTCACGCCACAGCTGTCTTCCTTGTTGATTAGTAATTTCTTCCTGCTGAAAACCGGATGTGTCAAAACATAAAGAGCTCTCCAGATGTTTTGAAGTGTCATAACAGAACAATGCAGGTGGTAGACTGACAGTGAGGTAGATTCTGCCCTGCGTCCCAGCTAGAAAGGATCTTTGGCCCGAGTTCTCATACCTCCAAAAAAAAAATATATATATATATAAATTCTATATTAATGTGATTTGTCTGTGTAAATATCCACACAGTTCCTCCTACATTAATGTCAGGTTAATATTGAGTCTATCCAGCTATATAATTATTATAGCGGATCTTCAAAATGCCAAGATCTGCTACAAACTGACACAACACATGTGCATTAATTCCAGTTGCTAGTTATGTCAGCCCCTGCATTGACTCTCATCAAGTTCATAAAAAAACTCAGCTGGGAATGTCTCAATCCCATTCTTTGGATTGGTCCTGTTGAAGCTGTTGTCTTGTTTTTAAGAGTCCCTGGGTAAACTTTCTTGGTCTAGAGTCTGTCAGTTGTGCAACCAGCCAGCAATACGAGGAAAAAAAAAACAGATGGCTTGTAAAACTGTGCTATACCCCATCCGCATTATGTTGCTGATCTAGCAAATAAGTGTTTGCTTTAATAATTTGTTTTTCTCTAACCACAGTGATTGTTTTTTTACTTCCCGTCTGTGGCATGTGATCTGCTCTTCATTCTGTGTCCAGACGCCAGTCCGTGCGGGGCATGCTGCCCAGAAAGCAACTGAAACATTAGGCATCAAATTTTATTATGTTCAAAGCAAAGCATTTAGTTTGTGAAAAAGTAGAAAAACCTTTTTTTTAAGTGGAACCACATAGAAACATGTTGTGAGCTTAATAATTAACAATTCACATACAAAAAGAGAAAATATGTTAGCGTTAGCCGAGTACTTTAGCAAGACAGAGAGAGAGAGAGGAGAAACATTGTCCCTCCAGGGTGTCCTGGGTCTTCCTTTGGGTCTCTTCCTGGAGGGACACCTCACCAGAGAGGCATCCAGAAGTCATCCTAACCAGATGCCCAAGCCACCTTAACAAGCATCTCTTGAACATCATCTGCAAAAAACAGAGACGCAACCCTAAGGCCACCAAAATGGTTCCCCTCAATGCCTTGGCTGCACCAGAAGCCAGTCTATATGTTCTGGCTTCTGTCTAATGCCTATTCTTAATTAACACAGATCATACCAAGGACAAAATAAATCCTAATTTTAACATGTATAATCCCAATCTTCCCTTTCAAGATGTATATTTATCCTTTCATAGTACTTTGCTATGCTATAGAGTCATTCACTCTTCTAAGCAACTAATGAAGGGATGCCTGCCATGGATTGACCCAGAATCTTGTGGAAACGTTGCTGGGTTCGCAAATGCCTTAGTTGAGCTACACACCGAAGTGAAGAAGGAATCCGAGATGTGTTTCCTGACAGCCAAACTATGAGGTTCTCTGAAATCCTCACTGGAATCGTTGCTTCGGAAGTGTAAACAGTGCAAATATCTCCTTCACTTTTAAGCGACCACTCAAGTTTTAACTGCTTAAACCCGGCTACAATGGCTCTTCTAAAGACATGACTCTCCTCTCACCTCACTCTTTAATATCATGTGCTAGGTCTCAGTCAATATTTGCTGTTTGTAGTGTGAGCATTGTTCACTTACTTTAAAGCAAATCAATATAGTCAAGTACCAAATCAACACATTCAGTGCTGTGCCATGCCGTGTGTGGCTGCTGCTGGTTTAAGAAGTTTCACCACTGGGAATTTCTTTGCCAAATCTTCCCAGCTGTCCAGGAGCTCAGACTACCTACCTGCCTCCTCACACTCATCTGTCTGCAAAGCATCAACCCTAGGCCACCGTCAGTCACTACCAATTTAATCCTATTAATCTAGAAATCGTGTCCGTCTGTCAGAGCTGATAATGAAATAAGCCAACTCACTAACTGATTAAAATTTGTAGTTTTGGGCATGGAATATCTGGCGTTTCTTACATGGTTAAAAAAAATGATTCAACCTTTTTCTCTTTATTACACATAATAAAGTGCTCCTTGATCCACTAAATACGATCTTCCTTCTTTTAAAAGGCGAGATAGCTACTGACGGATGACAAATTACTTATAATGTACCTGACACAATGATCAAAAACAAGCAATCGCGCTAGGTGCAGGTGTTAAACCGTAACTGGACCACTCGTACACAGAACTCCCCTTCATCTCAGGGGGGATCAATAATCCTTTGGAGGGAAGTTAAGAAATTGTCCTGAAGGCTCACAGCCGATGAGGTGAGGAGCAGCATCAGCCTCGACTCTAATGAAAAGATTTTTACACAAGACCTCAAGTTTGGCACATTTTAGCATAACAAGTCCTTGAAAATATATATATATATATATATACGCTCTTGGTATACAGCTCTTTGTGCAGTCATCTTAAAATTTAATCCTTTTTAGATAAAACTCAAACTCTGTTCTGGGAATTAATATTCTTATGTGTCGTTTGAGAAGCAGAAGGGACATGACAGGGGGAAGAAAAATACATTGTTTAGGAGCAGGTCAGAAATAATTCGTAAGCTGTAGAATTTTTTATGATTTGTTTTTTATGAATTTCCAAAGGGAAACATCAAATTTAGGGTCTGGCAATAAAATGAAAACTCTCGGGACTCCGTTAAATGGCAGACAATCAATTTTCCTGTTAGGATTTTATTGTCGGCCATATGTCTTGATGTTGTGTTGGGTCGAGTTTGTTTTTTTTTTTGTTTTTTTAAACTGTGTTTGCTTGTATCTTTTGGCAAACATATTGGCCGGTGTCACTGATAAAAAGTCTGAAAGTGGGAAAAGTTTCAGTGTTAATTAAAAGGAATAGTTTGAATGTTTATTATCAGTTTAAGCTCCCTTACATAAAGGATTTCTGAGTTCAGTTAATGGAAATGAAACTGATTTATTCCATGTTCATAGTTCAACAACTAAAACCTAAATTAATTAGATCTCAATCATTTATCGATCTTTTCAGGAAATTGAACATTTTTACTCATGTTAACTGTAGTTTGATGTGGTTGAATTTGACAAAAAGGTTGTTCTCATTCACATATCTTAGTCAAAAACAGAAAAAAAAAGTAAAACTTTAACAGAAAATATGCCAGTTCACTTTTTTTCCCAGCAACTCTTAAAGCTCAGTGAAGTCAAATTCCTTATTAATTAAAATCTAAACTATGTGGTTTCAGGCAACAAAATATTCATTAACATAATTTGCAGAGGAAATTGGAGCTAGTATTTTGGCTATTCGTTCTTCTACAATGGTCAGTCAGAAAAGTTAAAGTACATTCCTCAGTCTTTACAAACTCTCGTTTACCACCTGCTTCACAGTTTGGCATAGCAGCAACAAAAATTTGTGTGTAGTTGTGGTTGTTACAAGCCTATACTGCTTCATTTAAAGCTGCTAGTAACTTTTAACTCTCTGTCCTGTCGAGGTAACTTTCTGTCAGAAACAACCAATCAGAGCCAGGAGGAACGACATAGCACTGTCAATCATGCTTGTGTACATGTTGCTCACACCCTCCCCTTGCTCTCTGATGCACTACAGCTCCTCCCCTACAGCGGAATGTGGAGGCCAAGACGGATGATGGTGAATAAGTTGTTTTCCTGTAATGTTAGGTTGTTTCGCCACCGTGAGCACAGCCACAGCAAAACGGCAATATTGAGCTTGTATGGGACGAAGGGTGTGAGCCGAAAGTACACAAGGATGGCTGACAGTGGTGAGACCGTCTTGTTGGCTCTGATTGTTTTTTTTTCCCTGACCGAGCAGTGCGAGGAGGCAGGGGAGCTTGATTTTTTTCACAGATTATTAATCATGCAGACACACATTTATTGCACATTACGCGTTGAACCTACCAATATTAATCATTTGCATATAACTGTCTTGAATTTCTGGCTTTCATTAGTCTAAACCGCTCTTTACATTTGTACAAGCTAACTGTGGTATGACATCTTTCTAGTACAAGTAAAAAACAAAAAACGTCACTTCAAACAACCAGAGCTATCACTTTCAGCTCAAGCATGAGGTTTTGAACTTAAAGTACATTCTCTATTCGGTGTGATGAAATGTTTTACTTTGTCCTTTGATTAAAAACAAATTGGTCCACCTTGTACTCCAAAGCTTCAATCTCATATTGTTTGTGCCAGAGTACTTTTGGTCCTCATCAAAAAACCCAGGCACGCTTTTTATATGAAGTCCGATGATGGATGACAAGGGAATTGTTAATGAAGTTGGGTGTTTTGCTGTGCTTTTTTTTTTTTTTTTGTAATAGTAGAAATGGTTCTGTAATAAAATCCTGTGAGGACCAAAGGGTTGAATGAAGTAATTTCATTGATTCAGGTGGAAGAAACGGATATAGTCACTCTTTGTGTGGATTCTAATAGAATAAAATGGACACGGCTGAAATTAGAAAAACTGAGACTAATGGCATAAAAAGAAACCACCTATGATGCCACTTCTTTATTTCTGTAATTTTAAGCTGTTCATTTAATACCTTATCTCAAGTGAATATCCTGGAAAGAGATTGTTTTTGTAATTTGGCTTAATTCGAAAAGCACTTTTCATATTTTTATCAAAGCCTCAGATTTCATTAAAATTGTCACTGTGACAGCCTATCCGCCTGCTTGTTTTCCCCTAAAAATGATAATGCTGTGAATCTGTTTTGCAAACGAAAAGGCTGAAATGGACTCAAGTAATCTTGCCTTCAATCGAAGCTGAAATGCTGACTATGATGCATGACTTGACAGTTTTCTCATTCCTTAAATCTATTGTTTTAAATCGACTGTGCTTTCAGACGATTCAATTATGCGATCCGTATGGCGGGGCTGTGCCTCCACGGCAAAATATTTGACAATATGAGAGCCTCGTGTGACCCATTTATTTTGATTTGGGAAAAACAATTGTATCTCATCCCTAATGTCTGTCATGGGGAAGGTTCATAAATCAATCCCGCAGCCGTGCAGAAATTTGTTAAAGGTGCTGTAAACGCAAGACAATCAGAGGAGGAGAATTAACATTGATTATGCTGCGTATTCATCACAGCTGTGTTTTAAAAAGTAAAAAAAAAAAAAGAAAAAAGAAAAAAGACAGGCTGCTACTCATGTGCCACAACCTTTGATATCGTCACCGTAGAAAAAGGGAAGAGTTGAGTTTCCCTTTGCAGACGTAACGCTCTCTAATCTGAATAAATTCCTCGGCAGATCTTTTGAAGTTATTTTCTTCTCTACAGCGGCGCTGTTGCTCCCCGTATGTGTTTTATGCAAAACGGAAGATAATAAGGTCATGAGCTTTAACACTGCTAATAGATCAAACCTTTAGATGTTACCAGTTCACCGCCTAGTACTCCTTTGCTCTGTTGTCTTTTCTCCCCATGAAAGAGAATTATATATATATATATATGTATATATATATGTATATATATATTAAAAAACAAAAAAAAACAAAGATCTCAGCAACTGTCGGAGCATAAGAGAGAGTAAGTGGAGGGTGGGTGTGGAGAGATAGTGTTTATTGCTTGTGGGAGGTGAATGATGGCGCAGCATAAAAACCCTACCAAAACCGAGCAGATGGAGCCTATGTGACAGTAAAACCCCAAACGTCCGCTGAAGGTTTTTACCAGTGACTTATGAAAGCTATCTGTCATAACAAAGGCAAGAGTTAGCAGGATGATATGCTAATATCACCCTGCTGAAGCAGCTTCGCTCCGGTGACAAATTATGCTCAAAAAGTAAATTGTTTCTCATAAGACCCCTGTGTGTGAGCAAGGACACCAGTGAGAGTGGAAATTATTGGGCCTGGAAGTGACACGAGACAAGTGGTTAGCCTAGTTCTTGGTGAAAGGCAAGTGATCAATTCTTGCTTTTAAGAAAGTCAGACTTTCTCATGGTGACGGTGTTTTAGTGATTATGAACGATGGCATGACTGTTAATTTTGTCGTACTCTTAGCAACGATTGATCTTACTTAATACAGCAAGAGTATCTTGTTGAGAGGTGGAATGATATTCAGCTTTAACTTGGAGCATACAGTCTCTACTGGCATTGTATTTTCATTCATGTTCGTTGATCGTTAGCGATGTAGTCAGGTAACGGGGTATTAAAGTCCCACAGTTTTTATTTTATAGGACTATGTCATGTTGCTGTTGCTTTTAATGTGATTATCCAAAGTCCAGAATCTAAAATGGCTGTGACTGAGTCAAACCTAAGCTGGATAATTCTCGACTGGAAAGAGATTGTTTACCTTGCATCAAGTTTATTAAATTTTATTGTACTTGGGGGGAAAGAAAAAACTGAGCCTCTTAATTCTTTTATGACCTGAGCAAAAAAACATAAACCACATTTTATGGTTAGTCAAACCTGAACTGAATCATTTTACACTGATTGCAGTTTCCTTAAAAGTCACTTTAAAATATGATTTGAAGAACATAAAATGATTTATGAAATTCTTCTCTCTATTTGTGACTTAAAAATATGTTTGTTTTTGTTTTGTTTTTCCAAAAATATTTCTAAGGTGTAGCAAAACTTATTTTAAACATTAATTTCATTGGACAATTGAGATAGGTGGCATTCCTTTATCTTCCTGTGGTTTTGTCATAAAAAAAATATTTTCAAGCAAAAAAATAGTCTTTCTTCGAAAAATAAAAATGTCAGTGGTTTCCTTTTGAACTAACTCACCAGCAAATGCTCAGGTAACTGTTGAGGAAGAGGCAGAGCTGCATTAGTAAATGCTACAGCTGCAGAAACCATGGAATAGGATGATGGAAAAGTATTGCAGTTTTGAAATACATTATATTTTGCTTCCTAGCTAGTCTGTGTGTGGGTAACATAATAAAAGAAAACATTTGTTTATGTGTTTTAGCCCTAACTGTGATTTTATTAGCAGCAACTGAACGCAGTGTGCATCTATCATCACGGGGAGCTTACATCACGGAGAAGTGTCTCCAATGATTTATAGATATATGATATAAAGACCCATGCATGCACACTCCTGCAATAAGATTCAACAGTTCAGGTGTGTGTGTGTGAACAAGCTTTTCCTAATCTCACCTCATAAAATCCCCATGTTTGTTCAAATTTGAGGTATGTTTGGTTTTCACTACAGCCGCACAAGTGGTGATGCGTTGTCAAGAACTTAAAAGCAAGAAGACAATGAAAATGTTTCCACACCAGAAATTCAATTTTGTTTTTGGGTCCATGTGGTCTAAATGGATAAAATGGGTTTCTTAGCAGGTCTCCTGCAAAATCTCTAAATGAAAGTACAAGGGGCACATTTAACAAAAAATCCTTTAACATCTGTAGGTAAAACAAGATTGGGTGCTTACTTGCCATTTTAATGCATTTCAGCCCAGGAACACTTTTTAAACTACCCATGTTGTATGACCTAAAGGTCATTTCAGCATCAAAATTGCAGAACTGGAACCTTTTTCCATTATAAAACGGTGGCAAAAATTAACAAAACCTGATGACTTCTTTGACCCAACTGAGATATACTGTGTCATTTGTTGCTCAAAAATAAACTTCTTCTGTCAAGGTTTCAGGTGGCTTTCATCAATTTTTTTTTTTTTAAACTTTTCTTGTTGTCTTCACTGTCAAATCAACTGCATTTATTTATTCTGCTTACACCACCACGGAGAACTGGGCTTAGGCAAAGTTTATGGGTAAAAAGTAAAGGGTAATAAAGTCGTCAACAAAGGTAATAACTGGGAGTCAAGGGGGGGCACCGTGCCTGTTGCCAAACCCTGTGAAGGTAGTAAAGGGCAAATCTGCAGGAGATTTTACAACAGAGTTAGTGTCAATGTTTACATGCCAAGTGTCGATAGTGTCACAGATTGTCATCCCGGTGTTCTCTGCAAGGCTTCGGCTTGGTAAACAGACTTCAAAGGAGTTGGATCCGCTGTAAAACTGAGACAGATCTACACGAGCGCTTAAGCTCAAGACCACCCACACATACCTGGGTAAGCATGTATGGAACAAATACACAAATACAGTACGATACCTGCTGCAAACGTAGAGCAGTGCATTGTGTTAAGATATTCAAATAGATGCTTTTAACTTAAAAATATACATAATAATTTTTATGTAAAATGATTTTTAAAAAACACGACTGCAAATGTCACAGCATTGACTGCCTGCGTTGCGGGCCGAATGATTTCATGAGGGCTCTGTGTGTGCAAAGTAAATATGCGGGCCTGTGTGCATAGAGTATCGTACTTGTTTGTGAGGTTTACCCAAAGAGATTGAAGGGATTTTGTACCATGCTGTGTGCAAAGATCTAATTAGAATGAACTTTTCAAATAATCCATTATTAGCAAGTGTGTATAATAACAAAGATATTACCCAGTTTTTTTTGTTTTTTTTTTGTGTTTGTTTTTGTTTTCCTGTTGCCTCCCAGTACTTTAGCATCTTTAGATTCTATTTTGATATTGTTTATACTGAGAAGCTGCATTTCTAAGTAGGTAAAGCAGCAAATGGGACAACATTGCATGCTATTGCAACAGTTTTTTTGTTTTTTTTTAATTATTAACCAGCTCAAATGAGTCCCAATTCTGTGTTGTCTTTGTATATTATGGGTCAATTGAAATTACAGTTGCATGCAATGTTTTAGGATTAATAAAGTCAGCAGCTACTGGTATATAAGTGCAGGACAAAGACAAGAAATTCAGGGTATCTATAAAGACTTAATGTTTTAGGTGGTTTAAAGCTTTGCTAATCAAAAGAAAAAAAAAAAAAAAAAACTAATTTCTTATGCAGCCAGTGTTGATGCGCCTAGAGTTATGCGTTTTGCTGAGCCACTGTGGAGTGTTTGATTTTAAACCAATTTTTAGCTGATCATTATATTTTATTAAATGCGTCTCAGTTCATTATATAAAAGCTCTCTCTCTCTCCGATGCAGGGGAGGAGAAGAAAAAATAAATAAAAGCAAAAAATAAATAAATAAATAAAAGCTGTGCATCTAAAGCCTCCACTCAGAACTGACTGGAGGAGAGTAAGCCTTTAATAGAAATCAGAGTTTACACATTTATAAACCAAACAAATAAATGCTACCACAAGAGCTGCTGTAGCTGTCAGACTAAATGTTTTATTGCTGTGATATTACGCAGACAGAGACTTAGTCTTTCTGCTGAGATACCGTTTTGTGCTTCTGCGTAGGTAGCTCTTTAGCTTGAAGCTTCTCTTTAGTGATGGATAAAGATGAGATGCTGAATTTATTTTATTTTCTGTTTGAGATATAGTCCTTTTTTTGTCAATTTTAGGAAAACATATCTAACACATTTGCTTGCTACCTGTTTGTAAAACCGACCAGAATTATAGATGTCCTCCGGGGACGGGGGGGCTCGCATCCTAAACGGGACACTCATCTGCACATCTGTAGTATTCAATCATAACAGCACAGCAGCAAATCACATCACAGGCAAATCACGTTGGATCATATTGTCTGATCCAATAGCGTGCTCCTCCGTTGCTATCAATTACAACTTTGGCACCCAACTAATTTGTTTGAGGGCTGGATTGGTAATTTGATTCTGCACTAGCTCACTTGATTTCCCTTACCCATTAATTTCATTTGCACTTGCCCATCAGCAGCACCAGCACATGTTGAGTCACCCACATCCCAGAGCTCATCTTAGCTCTGTCTTATTAATACCGCAAGTTGCAGCGAGTGCCAGCCTGACACACTCGCGGAGCGCAGGCTGCCACTCTCATTCCAAGAGCACTGCGTCTCTCCTTCAGTGGCTCGGAACCTCTTAACCTGTCCACTCTTCACCTCACCGCCCTGCACAAAGAGCTGTTTAAAATGAATTGAAAATGTTTGTGGCACCTTGCTTATGTCTCAAAGTCCTGAGACTTACACTGCCTCTTGCACAGGAATGTATACCCTTTTGACTTTTTTCAATATATCTTTGTCTTGTTAGAGCAATAAACTTTAATGCATATTATATGAGTTTTATGTCACAGAGCAGCAAACACATAGTTGTGGATAATTGTGAAGAGTAAGGAAAATAACCAAAAAATCAGGAGCATTTCAATTCAGTCTCACAGAAACGATACCGAAAACCACCTTAAGCTGCAATTACTGAGTCTGTTTGTTGCTACTAGCTTTCCACATGCAGAGAGGAATGTTTTCCCTTTTCTATTTGCACAATCGTCTCAAGTCTTTTGCAGACTCTAAAAATGGTTTTCCATGATTGCTCCAAGTTTAGCTCCATCCGTTTCCCCATCAAAACTCTGAAGTGTTGATATTTTCAGAGTGCTGAAGCAAAAGCATCTCCACAGCATGATGTTGCCACCACCATATGTTACGGTTGGTATTGTGCGTTCGAGGTTATGCTAAATATTGGAAATAAATGTAAATCTCTCGTGCGCACGAGTGTATTCTTCCAGTTCTATTCTTCTACTAAGAATAAACATGCAAAGTTCACAGCTAATAATTGTCCTGTCAACATACTCTCCCAACTCAGCTGTTTATTCTTGCAACTTTTCTGATGTTCACTTTAAGCAAAAATAAATTACATATTGAACCGAATGTTAGTTTTCTGAAATGATACATGCTTTGGTTAGAAAGGGTTGACCGACATGTCCGCTAGCTTTAGTCATGTTAGGTCATTCTTAGGAGCATTTTCTGGCATTTTAGGGAAACTCTGAGGTTTTACTCTCTCAATATAATCACTACAAAAAGAGATAAGTAGATATTGTCATTACTGTAATGAGTTTCGCTGAAAAACAGAGATGTGTCAAAGGGGAAATCAGGTTTGTATGCTAATTTGTGTTTTGACAAAACACATAATGCAATTAACCTGCCATGACAAGGTGGCATTGCAGTGCAGCTCTCTTTTTCCCCCTCCCTATATAATCAAAGCATAAATAAATGAATTAAATGAATAAGTGAACAAGACCATACTGTGACAACTTATTCATGAAGATTGAAACACAAAAATGAGAAAGTCTTTAAAAAAAAGAGTAATAGAACGTAGTGATATTCCCTAACGAGGAAAAAGCATCTACAATAACAAACTCACACACGTCCCATTTGTATTGATGAGCACACTGAAAAGTATTATATGCAAGAGACTAGTGCTATTGAAATTTTAACAAGGATAAATGAGGGAGACATACTGGAACCCTCTGGGGAATCTTCCCTTTTACTCATTGCTCGTATTACACGAGTGTCTTTGCTCCCAACACTTAAATGAACTGGGCTGCAATTTGAATGCTTCTTAATAATTCATATGTCATAAATTGTCTTCCAGTGAGCATAATTTCTTTTCCATATGAGCGCTTAGCAGTAAAGAGTGAATAATAAAGGAAACCCAAACAATTATTTGGCTTTAGTCATGCATCACTGACCTTAATTGTGTCCCTGGCCTCTGTAATGTCTGACAGGTTCTGTTTTAGTTAGAACATCTGTCACATTAGGCCTTTGGATATCTGACTTAATTGCTGCCATTCGATCCTGAGGCTTCAGTTTATTTCATCTGATTACGTTAAACCCTAGTGTTTCGGCTATATGTTGTGCATTTTTGAGACCCCTGGTGAGGATATTTATAAGTAGCAGTGAAACTAAATTCATCTTCTGCTGGTGAAGGAAAACATTACACTGAAAAAAACTGCAGAATTTGAGCTTTAGAGATTTTATGACTCCTGTTTTACCCTCCTCACTGTGGTGGCAAGCTAAACATGGGTCCTCATCATTTTCTTTGAAACTTGAGCCATGAATCCAAGTTTTATTGCTCTCTCTGCACTGTATAAACTTTCAAATTTTTAACTTGAAAAGGAAAGTTCAAAAACTGCCTTAAAAATATGAGAAAAGTCAACTCTCATATGAGCTAAAGGGGCAGTGCGATGTAATTTCCAGGCACATTTTATAGCACAATCAAGTAACTATGTGACCTTCAATGATCAAATTGGAGTTGTTGGAAATTTCTACTTCAACATATAATGCAGTGAAAAAGTATTTCAGATTTCTTCTGTATGTTTTTGTGTTCTTATCACAGTTAATGTGTCATATCATCAAACAAACTTCAATATCAAAGGTAACAAAAAGCCTAAAAAACTGTTTTAGACGATAACTTTGTCTATTTAAGAGACGCAGCTATCCAATATCTCAAAATATAATTACTTCCTTTGTTAAATCACAAATTAATTGTTTTTATCTACATTGGTCTGATCAAGCTGAATGAGTGGACCCGAGAAATAAAGTCACTGACCTCTAGAAAAGGTTACAAAGCAATTGCTAAAGAATGCAGAAAGCCATTGTTAGTCACTGAAATTATCCAGAAAGGGAGAAAAAAAACATGTTTTTAAGAGTGGCTAAGAAAAATTAGCCTTTTGGTCAAAGAACAAAACATGAAAACAAAGAATAAGTAATATATTTCTAGCAAAGCATCTCTCTACAGTCTGATATGACTTTACTATGGAGTGCAAATAATTAGTGATTTTATAAAATATGGAAGGCGCTACATAAAATATGCTAACCTTTGTCCAGCTACATCAGTAACTCACGCGCACAATTCCATAAAACATAGACAGCAATAAAATATGCAACATTTCCCTGTCTTCATTAAACAAAAAGAAAAAAAATATTAGATAACTGTAACACATAAACAAGATCAAGAAACATTTCAATTATTTATTTATTTTTTTTAATTTTGCATTTAACCATCACTTCTCTCGAAATTCTGTTCAATTTAAAATCGAACGGTTTTTCTTGGTGACTTGAAATTTCCAGGACTTTCCCACCCCTCATGAATATCCCTGTGATCTTTCACAAGTAAGACTGAACTAAGTGGCATTTGTGTGCATAATAAGATGCAGTAATTAATGCCATCGATTCACATCTGTAAGAAAGCTGACTGAAGGGAATGTGATTACCTATATCACATTTCAAAACTTGGAGTTAGTTTCAGGCCCTGTAACTCAGTTATCGTGTGACTGTGCAGAGAGCGAGAGGGCTGCTCTTTCTACGTGATTGATGAGCGCACACTGGGCAGGCTATTAAAAAAGCTGCGGCGTATTCCACAGACAATGGCAATAAACATATTCAGGATGCAGAATTCAAAATGACTTATTTAGGGGAAGAAAATGCAATTTTTGCACCAACCATAACCATAAACCTCAGATTAATGGGTAATACTGTGAGCACATTGAAATGCGCTCCTGAGCAAACACAAACAACTACACACAGGCTGCTCTTTTGTGCATGCTATCCTGTGTGTAAATGTTTTTGTCAATGGCTCAGCCATCAGTACCTGCTAGAAGGTAATTAAAAATACTCATGTTCATCAAGCACGTTTTTTTTTTCCTAATATCTGGACAGTGAACAGATAAGCTAAAAGATGTTAAAAAATGAAACTGCTCGCAACATTTGCCCACAAATTAGCATGTCATATAGCTAAAGTTGATGGCGTACTTAGCTTCTTACCGGTAGCTTTAGTGGCCGGTTGCCCACCACTGGAGCTGATTTAAGGGGATCTTTATGTTTGTTTGTTTATTTGTTTGTTTGTTTTTTTTTATGATGTGCCTATGCCTAATGTGCAATAAGCTATTTAAAGATGGTATAATTTTATCTAAAATCAGGCATAGGCCACTACATGGGATCTAGCAACTGTGTTTACTTGTTCATGCAGTGAGCATCAAAACAGCTTGGTAGCTCATTGAGATTTATGGCCATTCACTTACTCAGACCTTTCTCAATGTTGCACCATGACATTATAATTTGTATTGATTTTGACCAGTCCTCTGCAAACTTTGAACATTTTGTTTTTCAGCTACTGCTGACAACTTAATTTTAATCAAACGTTAGCTGGCCTCTTGTTTGACTAACTTTTAGACAGTGGAGTTCATGACTGACTTAATGACATTGACGTGACCAGAATCTCTGGTTGGAATCCAACTCCAAATATGTTTGACAGTTGCTATGGTGCATTTGTGTTGATTTAGATGTTTATGTAACACAAGACAAACCTACGTCATGCTGCTATACTATTTTCAGAGAAAATACCTTTTTTTCTGGCAGCCATTCCAGACAAGACATATTTTTTCCAAACTAATGCTAAATTATTAAATTAAACATTACAATGCAAGGAAATTTTGCAACTAACTTAAAATTTTCCACTTGTAAATTTTCTTTGTATCTTATGAAACGCTTGATCTTATAGACTAATTGCAACAGGATGTCATCAGTGGCAGCTCCACTCGTTGGTTTCAGTCTGATTGGCAAAAGACTTGTAGACTCTAAAGTAATATGTGAAACTTGTCAAAAATAAATAAATAAATAAGAAGAACTTTTGAAATTTCAAAATTGCAAAAAGTTGTTTTGCAGATGAATGCCCGTTGAGGTTTATTAAGGAACTGAACATTCATTTTATTTTTGCTTAAGAGAAGATTAAAACCAGTTGAGGACAGTTACTTTAGGGAGAGATCTAATTGGCTAGCAAAACTGTGAATCATTGAGGTTGCAGTTTTGTGGAAACTCAACACAATAATCACACCCATCATTTTACATTCCCAAGGGCCAGCCTGGAACTTGAGGATTAAATAAGATTTCGGTCAGTTCTGCTTTAAATGAGCTATTTTTGATGCTTTACGATATCCCAAACAATAATTACTGGATCCAGTAGCTATAACTATAAAAAATGTTTTATATTTTTAGTTGTGTGAGTTTGTAGCTTCACAAATTGATGGTTTGAAGCTGCACTTTGCTCAGTTTCTAATAAAATACACTGACAATGAAAATTAGGAATTCCAACTTACCTTAGTTTGACAACTTCTGCAGGCTATAACGGGCCCACCACTGTGAGCAAGGCTCATCCTTAACCATTAGGTTCGTTGCATTTCCTCAGAGATTGTCTTTGTGAATAAAACCTTCTGGTGCCTCAAAATATTGCATTTCTTGGCCCCAAGTGAAAATAATTGGCATCTGACAGCTTGTTCACTTCGGAGTGTCCTGTGTATTAGTGATTGCCAAAGAAGACATTTCAGATACTGTCATTCAACTGTTGCACAATCAACTATCAGGAGATGAAGACGGCTTTCTGGTCTTTGATTTTATTGGGGTGAAAAGGTGACTGTGACTATTAACCTGTGATTTTGCAAGACTGACCATAACTCCCCAGATGTTTCTTTAACCACAATGAGAAACATATTAAAAGTCTTAAATCTCGGGGTGCAGCAGTGGTGCAGGATGGAAGGCCTCGGTCCTATGCAGCTGTTACAGGTACGAGTCCCTGACCCATTGAGCTTTGGTTCATCTGATTCCCCAATCAACTTGCCTGTCGATTCACTATCAAATAAAGGCCACAAGAGCCAAAAACCATCCAATAAAAAGAAAAAAAAAAGTCTGAAATCTCAGCACTGTTCAGCAGACCAACAAATAGTAGCCTCTTGTAGAAAAAGAAATACTTTTGGATATGTAGAGGTGATTAGCACCTCTACATATGTAAAATTAAAGAGCTATTGCAGAGACTGAAATGTACACAGGTGCATGGATAATTTTTAAATTTGCTTCTCATACAGATATCCATACGGAAGACGGAGCGCATGCATCTGTAAACTGATGAAGATGAGAGTTTAAAGCCAAAGTGCTTTTCTCTTCTTAGTAGGTTTGCTATCACGGAGCTAACCATCTAGCTTGACAGACCTATTTGTGTTTTTCCTTCTTGTCTTGTCCCGACGCCGGACTGTTTCGCCAAACGCAGAAACGCGCTTACTGCTCGGTTCCTCATATGTGATGAGAGGCGAGCGCAGTTGCGCTGCGATTGGGCACAGGTGTTCCATTATTTAAAGTATCTCCTTGGGCTTTCGAGCGCTGACAGTGAACGAGATAAGACTTCTCTGCGCACGCCCAACCCTCCCCTTTTCCTGCAACACCCCTCCTAACAGCAAAAATATTACCCGAGCTTCCCTGGGGAAAAGCTTAGGGGAAATGTGATCTGGAAGGGAGAGGCAAATCCACCACAACAACAGCTGTTTCCAAATCACAACAACCTGGGGAAGGGTTGTGGGTTATATTTTATGGGTGCAAAGGGACCACGGATGTTCATTTATTTATCTCCACCGTCAGCACTGAGATGTTCGTGCATGTGTGCTTGTGACAAAACACCTCATGGCTGACTTTCTACCTTTACAGGAAGAACGCGAAGGTGAGCAGTCCCACTCAGAAGGCTGCAGCCATTATTGCACCCATGTAATGAATATGTAAAAGTAATCAATTTTGTGCGTCAAAATATTATAATGAATGTATGGAACGCGGAAACGCGCGCTGAGCTGGTTTGGTGCCATTTGCTTTCCTCTTCACTCACTTTCGTAGATGCCACTTCATCCATGGGTACAATTATGTTGAGAGCAATTTCATATTTCAAGCATGCAAATATTGAGTCCGTGAGGCCACAAACAGTTTATATGCAGGAAAATATTCAGGCTGCAACACAGAAATCCTTTCAAAGTGCCACGCCAGCTCAGTATTTTAAATCTAAATTAGCTCTCATGTGCATTCAAACACATTCATGGTCACACACACGGTTACAAAGGCTGAAATTAGTCAAATGATTCTCACTGGGGCGAACGTCGAACACACATGCATCTGGCGGGGTAAATGGCGGGGGCATGTTACTGGAGCAGAATACAAACACGGTCATTAGCAGGTGGAGCGGGTTAATCAATGGCTATGACCTTGGATGTATTGGTGTCTACCTTCTCCTTTTTGCTACAAGCTGTTATTAATTTTGTGTATCTCCCGATTCTCATGCACAACAAGCTCATCTGCAACAATTTTTTTCACATTGTTGGTCAAACTACGAGCTGCGGATCCTGATCAGCAGGGACAGAGATGTGATCCAGCCTGCATGAAGTATATATATATGAAGAAACACAAGCCACTCACTAGCATTAGCATAAAACTAAACTGGTTAAGGATTTTGCATGAAGAAACATTAATTAGTGCATCAATTTTTGAGGATTGGGTTAATTGTGTTTAGTTTGTGATCTGCTCCATTTGTTTTGTGTGAATTTAAAAAGACGTAGACATTAAATTACAACTAACAGCATTGGATTTTGACAGTGTTCTGTCATTGCAAAGCATGAAATGACCCCAAAACAAGAAAACGTGGTTTCCGGTTTGTAATGGTGCAATAAAAAGATACAATATAAAATCACTTAACATTTGTATCCTTGTGGTGAACAATTGATTTAAAAGTCCCATGAAATACAATCATCTATGAAAATGATATGATGACAACATTTTCCAATCTTTAATTTTTTTTTTCCTTTTTAACCACATTTCTACCTTTTTGTCAGTGCTATATGGATAAATGAATATATATTACAAAAATAGTACTGACAGAACTCGCACTGCATCTTAAAAAAAAAATGTAATATTGGAAATAAAACACACGGATCAAAATATGTAATCATTCAGTCAATCATCTTCACACAAAAGTCACCTGAAGGCAAATTACAAGACAAACATATCAGAATAATGATGTATAATTAATATATTGAGGGACTTAAATTATTGTAACTCATAATTAAATCCAACGTACAATGCAATACTGTCAATTTCTGATGTATTTTTAATATCTGCTGATTGTTCTTTGTTTCTGTCCGTGGACAATGCCTCTGCTTCTGCTTATTTTCCTCCAGATGATGTGATCCGTTCTCACACTTCATTAGTACCTGGAAGAGCAACAAAAGCAAACAAGGAGAAAGGAGAAAAGGCTCCGAGATGAGACACAGCACATAAAGAAGCCAGCAGAACGGAGCAACAAGATCACAAACAGTACATCGCTATCATAAAAAAAAAAGAACAAAGCTGTGTCTGACACAATAAAAAAGCAACCTGATTTTATTCTTTGTGAGTAAATAAAATAGTCTAATTACTTTTGTAAGAAAGCCACACACATAGCACAAAAAAGAGCTTGCTCAAAATCCAAAACAGCAGCTGGCAAAATAGACATGTGTTGGTAATGTTACCCCTTTGTCATTCATCTTCACAGTTTTTGATAGATTAGGATCAAAAGTGTTACTCTTTTCTACTGGCCATGCACCAATTTGTGCCTTTCAGGAGGATGTTTCGTACCAACTTTGACAACCAAAAAATTTGAATTGCTTCAAATATTCATTTCAATATACTGACTTAAATGTGATTCCAATAAAAATCTTGTTTTCATCAGGGTTTATAATCTGTCAAATTAACTACATTCTGGTGTCTTTCAGTTGTTTTTTTACTGAGTGATTATCTATCTGTATGGACATGGGGTGTAACTGTGATTGTCCTGGTAACATTTATATTTTACACTATGAAAAACATTCTTCCTTTATTTTCTTTAGGGCAAGGGGACTTACATTCCTCAGTGTATTTTTAAAAGATGTTGCCTTTTACAAGCACAGTTGTAGCCAACCTGCTTGCCTCTCTTGACACAAACTTACTTTGTTCTAAAATTTGGTTATGGAAATGTGCCTAATACACAGTTTATGTTGGGCATCTTTTCAGAAGTTCAGATCTAGTTGACCGCAGAATGGAGAAAGCTTCTGGACCTCAGCAAATGTGTCGCCATACTGTGGTTCATTCCAGGCCTCTTTGGTGGTCAGAAATACATAAGCATGAAATGCATCTGCTCTGAAATGATGCTATTTATTGCACTTCTTTATGTAATTTTGGAAATTCTGTAAAGATTCCCTGGGGTAGCCACATAAGGTAGTTTCGCTAGAGTAGTTTCTAACATTTGGAAGCTGCCATTTGTTTCTTTTACTGTTATATTTGAAGATGTTTTCTGGATGAAAGATCTGAGAACTGTTGCGCACAGCAACTTTTCACCAAGGGGATTCTTCCCCATCCTTTCCTTTTATGTGGCCTTCTCTCAGTTATTAGCTGGTTATTCTCAGATGTTTTTCCCGTTTTTTTTTTTTTTCATAATTTTTCACTACCATCTGTCTGTCCTGTACTCTGTAATCAGTTTGCTCATTCATAGCCCCCCATGCCTTAGCTTCACCCCTGGCATTCTCCATTCAGTCTCCAAACTCAGAGAATGATATGCAAGTCTGAGTCAATCTACCCCAAGTTCTTGGATGTTTGTCAAACAATACTAGAACAACAGCGTGATTTGTTCAGAGCTCGAATCTCAATACCCTCTTGGCATTGTTAAGGGAACTCAGCAAAGGCTGAGAGTGACATGGAGAAAATATCCCATCAATCTACAGGATATTAGCTGCAAGGCACCAGTTCATTCTGCCAATGATGTAAGTCTCTGTGCCAGGATGAGCAAGTGCCACAATAAATAACCTCACATCATCCGAAGGTTTTTATCGGATGATAACTGTGTGTGGGTTGAGCGATTTCAAGCTTAAGATTTTGTCGTTGTGGCGGCAGCGACGCGCTGATTGAGTGTGAGGGGAAGAGGGATTCCAAAAAAAACCAAAAAAAAACAAAACTGTGATTTGGACTGTGATCGTATATGGTTTGAAATGAATTCAAAGGATTATTGTCAAATCTTAAAACAAGTGGGGACTCTGGTCCTTAGTTTTATCCATATCTCACTGGTAAAAAATACTAAACACACCACCATTTTTGGATTTGATCAACAACAGTTACTTTATTAAAGAGGTTATTCACTGTCATTGTTTTGGTTGCTTAAATAGGAAATTCTCATGCATTGGAGAGAGCTGGAACCAAAAGCAAGGTTTGAATCGCTGTGGTCCGCTGCCCCTTCTCCAAAACAGACATTTTTCAACTCAGTCGAAATTTGCAGCCAAATGTCTTCCGAACAAGCTTGATTGTCAGAAAAGACCAGAACTGTATTGGACGAATTAAGATGGAGCTTTTAAAACCAAAAAGCAGAGTACAAACTGCACAACATTTGGCACATCGGACCACAAATTCAAACATATTCAACCGACTCCTGTTTTTTTTTTTCCAAAATCAGCACAAGAGCATATTTTTTTCATTACTGCACCATATGTTGGTTGCAGATTCTCATTAATCCAGGACGTGATCATCTTAAAAGTTTGAAGGCAACTGGACTTCTCTTGTCTTTGGCCTACTTCTTCAAGATAACAAGAGCGGTCCAGTTGTCCTTTATTTTAAAACTCTCAAGATTACTGAAAAAAATAGTGGCTCAAAATTATTAGACCTAAAATTTGTATGGATGTGAATGAGTGTATGTAAAATTGTGTTGTTGTTGTTGTTTTTTTTATGTTTCTAACATGACTTTATGTTGGAATGCTCTTCCCTCATTACAGGAAGGATATTTTTACTTTGTTTTTGTTTTTTGTTTTACTTCCCCACCAACACTTCACCTCTGGGCTTGTTTTGCTGACAAGCAGTTTTGTTTCATCCGAGCTGAGCTGGCCATGGATAAGAAGAGTACGTGGGTGCCGTGTATCATCCTGTACCTGTGCAAACCATAAACTTGCAGGGCAGCTGGGTGACGCCGTCAGGTTGCAGACCTGATGGCACTCTCAGTTTTCTGACATTAGCCAAAGGTACTGTGTCAGGGAAAAAAAAAAAAGTTTAATTTGATTAAGTCAGGCTAAAATAAATATCTATAATAAGTGCAAACAAAAGCATTTCTCACCAGTTATAGCATCTAGTTCCTGGAAACAGACCTAAGCGAGAGAAACATATAAAAGCGAGAGCGCACATCCATCTTCCTGCCCCCGGCATAAATTTGCCGACGCACAGCAACATTTAATAGGACTTATGCTAACCTATCCACTTACTGGCTACAAATCTTCCGTTGTCATGCCTCATTTAGCTTAAATTTATCACTAATTTTATATTCTCTCCAGATTGATGTAGATACAGCGCTGCAAACAGATGTTACGCTTAATAACTTGATCATTTACAAGCAATTACAGATTTGTTTACTTGCCCTGCAACTTAAATGAGACAGAAACAAGCAGTTGCTTGTGTTAAAAGGGAGATAGGATATTAATTCATGATGGGAAAACTAAAGAATAAATTATTCTGAGTTAGCTTATTAACGTTACAAAGCTTGATTTTAGATAAGAATCTGTAATTGCTTATTTACATATGCAAGGGCAGTTGGTAAAACTTTTCAAAGAAGTAGTAGCAGTTTGTAGTAATGGTCTGTACTTTTTCATAAGGTGGTGTAGGGGGACGCACACACAGACACACATTCAGGAGCTTTAAAATAACCCATTTTCTCCAAACATTTTTTGGCTGCCTGGTGAATGCAAATATTTTTCTTTATCGTTTTTTTTTTTTCAGTTGAATAGACTGTTACCTTCACCAGCTTGATAAAGTGTATCTGTCTGCTGTGCTGAGTGGGTAGTAGTTTTTCTTGCCTTTTTATTAACATTTGAGAAAGAAAATAATACCTTCCATTACCTTTAAGTAAAAAAAAAAAATCCACAAGTTTAATAGTTTTTCTTTATTTTAGAAAATATGGGCAGTGTTATTATTGAATATGTGATCAACATTTCAACAATGTTCATACCTTTCCATCACTACCACACAGCTTTGTCACAGCTTATTTCATCAAATAAAGTTCCTGCTGTTGGATACAAGTAAAAATATATGAAAGAAAATTAATCTGGTACAATGACCTACAGTTGCTGTACTGGAGAACTATGAAGTTTGCTGCCGCAGAGAGAGTCTGACAAACACCCGGGGCCGGTCCATTGCTCGTTAAAAAGTAAGGATTTATTCTTTCTAATTACTTGTATGTTGCATTGAGATGTGTAATGCACTTCAACACTTGTTTTATAGCACAATCAAGAGAAATGCCATTCAAACCAAGCTTATCGAAGAGAACAGTTCCTTTGACTCCTCCTTTTACTCCTCGTCTGATTGACAATGTAAAAAATGTAGTTTGGAGATGAAGCTTAAAGTAAAGCACCAGGTCCATTTATGTGAAGCCCAGTTTTGTCAAAAAAAAAAAAAAAACATGCAGTCAATGTTTGTGTCTAAAATCAAGTCATGAATTAAAAAACTTCTTGTTTGAAAGGGATCAGAATGTTAACTTCTAAGTTCTTTTTCAGGTTTTATTATTCTGTGTTCCTTAGACTCTGGTTACATTTGTCTTGTTTCTGTTTTACTTTTATTCTGTCCTTTGGTGATTCTAGATTATTATTATGTTTATTTCTTGTGTCTAGCTATTCTTTGTTACTGCAGTTTAATTACGTGTCTTAGGTCTTGTTATTCTTTAGTGTTCGATTTACATCTTAGTTTCTTGTGTCCTCTCCCTCGCCCCCTGTGCCACTTCCTCTCTCTCTCTCTCTCTCTGCCTCTCTCTCTCTCTTCTCACACCTGCAACCCGTTTCTAATCAGCCATCTGTTTCTTGTTCAGTAATCAGCCTCCCCAGTATAAATACAACTCATTCTCAGTCCCTGGTCTTTATTGAACCAGCTAGCAGGTGGAAGGATAATTTTATGTAGCGTTAGAATGCATCAGTACAAAAATGTTGGAAGATAAAAGATGACATTCAGTATGGCGTTTGCTTCAATCACAGCTTTTGGACTTGTTCTCATGAATTGAAAATGTTACCTTCATTTTACATTGTACATTTTCCAGCAGGGCTTTGTAGATTTTAAACAGATCTGAATTGTCTTTTTTTTTATTCTTGGAAGAAAATGTTTTTGTTCTGGTTTGGAGCAAAGGATATGGATGTTGAAAGTTAGGAAAACTAGGGAAACTTTACGGTTTGTTAGTTTCAATATATTTTAAAGCGGGTGCAAGTTTGAGAAAACTGAATGGTGAACATGAATAAATGGGTAAAATGAATGCACATTCATGCAACAAGTATATTTTTAATTCTTTTTACATTTTCTCCCTAATTGATTTGCTTGTTTTTTTCAGTTGAGTTGTACAGATAAAAGATCTCAGAATTTGTAAGGTTTTATGTTTTAATCATTTTTAACATCACAAAAACCTTGCATTTTAACAAGGTATTCAGTGGGTTTTTGCTTGGAGCCTTTGTATGTTAGGACTGAAATGCAAGGTAATGAAAATGGCATTTTGACGACCCTGTCCATTCTCCTGTCAAGCGGTGCTGATGAAAACAAGGACCTCACACTTTACATGCAGATGAAATATGCTGGACATGCACACGAGTGTAGAACAATTTGGTTCTTTTTTCCAATGTCCCATTTTTAGGTTTATTATGTTAAGCTAATGGAAAAACACCTGACGGGAAGAGGGAGGAATCCACGGTTAAATCTTGTTGGCTCAAAGATCAAAGGAAAAACATTAAGTGCTTCTGTGATGACTGCCAATATTTCTATCTCTACAAAGGCAACATGTCTTGTTTGTGTTTAAATGTCGCACAAATATGCACCAGAAATGACTTTGACGTAGTTGACATGCTTTTTAAAAACAGATTAATTACATAGCTATTTTCAAAGAATTTGTCAACAAAAATATAAATTATAGGTTTGAGTCACCTGAAAATTAGAAATCATCACGGCTTACAATAAAATCAAATCAACGCCTCCGGGATCAGAGAGACAGATTTGGGAGGAGGGATTTTTAGTCGGCTAGCAGTGTCCTGTGATTAAAGTGAAACAATAACGTCATGCACGTTCACGTATTAATTAAAAGCACCGTCTAGACATGAACAGAGATCATGCGCACACCAAATATCCAATTTGTTTTCTGCCTTTTGCTGCTTCATCTACAGCAACACCATGTTTACTGACCTGGCAACATGTCATATTGTGTCAAGTCCTCAGTCTTAAGGAGACTTGCTTGAACAGAAAGGTCAGAAAAGCATGTTCATAAAGGGATGTGGACAGCTTCTAGCCCGTGGCATCGCTTTAATCAAAGCCAAATGCAGTTGCAGTCAGAAAACACTTCTGATTTACTCAAGCAACAGTGAGCACTGGCTCTGAGTAAGACCTGTAAGCTTTGAATTGGTGGGGGCATTGACTAAGAAATCCCAGCATTCCCTCTGAGGTATGAGGTGCACGCGTGTGAATATGCATTTATGTATGCTTCTGTGTCAATGCGTGTTCCTGTTCAAGCTGTTCCAAGCTGTGGTGGGTCTGCGCTCTGGGCTGTTTTCTCCTCTGACTTTGTCGGAAACATGTTGCATGAAGCAATACACCTGCAAGTCATGGTGTTAAGTCACTGATGTTGTGCACTTCACGGCCCCCGTGGTTAACCAGACTCGTTCCCTATCTTGCAGAGAGCAACTCGATAACCAATAAACTGAATTCCTTGAAATAATTACTCGGATCTCAATTTTCAAAAATTTCCTTCCATTTCCCAACTTTGCATGTTTTTTTTTTGTTTTGTTTTTTTTTTTGTACCGGCCTTTCACATAGAATCCCAGTAAAATATATGGTAACGTAACCAACAAAGGAAAGGCTAATGCATATCTAATGGAATGTAACAGAGTGGTTGTGCAAGACATTGTACTTAATTGCATGGACCTTCTTTATTTTCAAATTCTAATCGCTTCTATGGCAACAGCAATCTATTAAAATGCTTGTTTTGATGAATAGCGGTGCGTGTTGAGCAGCAAGTGGCCCATTTGTGAGAGCTCCTCCATTGCTGATGAGAATCAGCCCACACAGCACCAAATTGCTGATGAGCTTATTTTTAGTCAACGGGCTGCCCCAGTGACTGAGTTCCACATGGGACCGACGGAAAATGTGGAGCAGATTTCCCAGTTAATACTTGTACATCAGGCCTCTGCCGCTCTGTAATTAACCAATTAACAGACAACACGCCCCACCAACACCATACCTGATTCAGTTTGCAATCACAGCAATGCTCGTCTGCAAAGTTTTAATTGCGCCCGAGGCAATAACTTAGTGTTTGTAATCACATTCTCCCCCTTCTTATATTGCACCACGGTGCGTTTGGGAGGGAAAACTTACTGCCGCAAGCTAATTCCTGCGAACCTCCATGTTGGAGGTGAGCATAGTGCACACACAATGCACATTACCGACAGTGCTTAGGGTTTTGCTGAGCAACAGAATAAGTGTTAATATGCTTTCATAATTATTTACAAGTTGTGCACTGAAAGCCTCAGATGAGGGGTGAGTGGCAAGCAGGGGAGGTCTTTATCCAGCATGTCCCCCTTGTGGCAAGGTTTTGTTGAGGCTACAGAATGCAGACAAAGAGAAGAGGGGGGTGGGGGGGAGTCCTTGCATCCATAATATATTCTGATATATAAGCATTATACTTGAGCACGATGAAAAAGAAACAAGTTTTAACTCGGGAACCTGCATGCTGAGGTTGCCCAGTGAAGGCAAGCCTTGTGCCAGAGCCAATCATCGTTCAGGAGGCAGAGAGGGTGAAAAGACTAGATGAATCACTAAGCTGTCATGTGTCTATTTCCCATTCCGACCGTGGCTAAGCAAATTATAGGTGACTTAATGTTCCACTTTTTTTCTACGTTCTGGTGCACTGCCAGGCCATACATGGAGCTGAAAGGCAGAAATATGATTTGTCAGATGGAGGCTGCCACTAATTGTTCCATTCAAATCTCTCCATTTTTCTTCAGGAGACCACGGCCGCCCACTGCTTTTTAAAAATACATGGTTGACACTATTCACAACAATGGACTTAAAGCAATTACAAGAGTCATGCATTCTAATATGATAGGCAGAGGAGAGACTGGGATTAGCTTTGCACTCTTGATATTTTACACACATACACACATACGCACACACACGCGCTTGCATGCATACACACACACTGCAAAACACAAACAATCTAGGGCAGCTATTCCAAATCCAATTGTTGTGAACATGAAGCCAGCTAGTTTCAGGCGGTGGGGTGAGTTTGGCCCACACATACCAATTAGGCCTGTTTCCAAAGCAATACTGCACAATGCTGCCCAGAGGACTGCAGCAGAACAAGACTTTGATTTCCCTCAATGTGATTGTAATTTCATATTCGTCTGAAACGCAACGTGGCTATCGAGCCTCGCTCCTCGAGATGAGCCGTTCTCAACGAGACACTTGCCCCTGCCGTTTACGCACAATTTCTGGAAACAAATAAAGTTTCAGGAAGTATTAAAAAAAATGCTGGCTTTTCCTTGTGCAAACACATTAGCCTTTGATCCGGCTCCAGACAAGAAGGATGCCTGTTTTTTGGGTGTTTTTTTGTAATCGGACCCACAGTGTCCTTCTGTTGCCACGTCAACTGCTTGCTTTTGATCCGTCGTGGTTTTTTGTTTTTTTTTTTTTGCTCACAACCGGCTGCCCCTCATGACTGAGCATAATGGTTGCAACTGGGATAGAAAATCAAGGCCGTAACTGTGAATGCAGCCTGTGGTCCTCGCGCCGATTAAACACCGTCGGGTCCCAGTGCAGCACATCAGACAGATTGAGGAATAGAGAGGGAGGAGGCATGTAATGAGAGCCAGGAGAATTACTCTATTTAAACGGAGAGCAAGATTGTTTACATTCTTTCTTTGCAACTTATTATGATGGGTAGTAGACTGCTAATGAGAGGAGCTTCTTTTTTTTCTGGTGCCATGTTGTTACATCCTTCAGGTTTACACCATATGTTGGATAAAAAAAATAAAAAAAAGAATCTCTTCGTGGTGCATCTTTTAAGGTTTCTTTTGGTTTTGTCATGACACGTGGTTGTATTTTTAGTGTAAAGGAGTGGCAGAAAAAGCAAAGTAGCCTGTTTACGACGAGCCTATGATTGTATCTCGGTGTAAGACACTGGAGGAGATCCGACTGTCAAAGTAAATCTTCACCTTCTCCTTTGAAGCATTGCGAAGGCTTGAGCGGTAGCCACCGGGGACAGAAACCAAAGCACCCCAAAGAGAGCAGAGGTGTAACTGCGTGGAGGTGGCCATATTAGCAGAGATATTGTTCGGGATTGTGTGCCCCCTTCAACCCGGGCCAGGAGTTTGTCAGCAGAAGTGCAGATATGGCTCTATCAATAATCCATGGCATTGTGTATTTCCCAACTGATGCCATTATACGGCTGGGGGATGACAGCGCTCACCAACTCCATCATCTTATCCACAGGGACCAGGATCTCATAAAATGCCCTCAACATAGACTTCTCATATAACGGGTAATAACTCCAGCCAGTTAATACAGGGGAATTATCAGCAAGAGGAGCAGTGAACCAGCAAAAACCAGCCACTGCCACTGAGTTGCGGTTGTAGAGTGAAGATCGAGAGTTGGGGGGGGCGTTAGGAAAGGAGAAGAAACAAAAGAGAGAGAGAGAGAGGCCAATGTGAGATGAGAGAGGGAAAACTGGCGAATGATAACAGATGGAAGAGGAGTGAGATGGGCTGTCCTGTTAAACACATGAGTTGAAGAGAAATGTCTTTGGGATAAAGAGGAGTATTGGTGGAATGCAATATAAACTGTCAGAATGTAGGTCAATATTTTTCATAGCTGAACATTCACATACAGTCTTCTATTCTACTAAATGGAAGGTATCTTTGCTAAAGACCCTGTAATGAAATGCTTAAACCAGTAATCCTTCTAATCCTATTATAAACTGCTTGTATATGTATTTTTTTTCTCATTAGTGCTTCATTTAGATATTAATACTGTATGTTCACTATACCAAGGCAAAGTCCAAAGCATTGGACATTGGAGTTCACTCTGTCTAACAAATGTCTATAGAAGTCCATGTTTTTCCTTTGGGTTAAAACCCAAAACTCCCCCCTCCCTATTATGTCCAAGCTTGACAAAGTACTTCAATAATAAGATCAATCTTGTTTGTTTCTAGTGGATATTGCAATAATACAAACAGTAATACGAGTAATAACTGGCTGAAATGCACAAACCTGCTAAAGGCATCCCGATTCTTCATGAAGGATAGAAACACCCAGACTAAAAGAGACAAAGAAAACCCCAACAGAAACAAATTGGATGCAATATGTCATTGTTTTATATCTACAAATGTACACCCTGAAGCTGTGTCTTATTATTTTGAATTTTTCATCTTTTGCTCATCTTTTTTTATTTTTTATTTTTTATTTTTTCTACCATATTGTATAAATGCTGATGATACTTTGCAGCTTTTGGTCGATGCCCTTGCTTCAGTTTACATTCTGTTTTGCAACTGCTATTTTTTTAGTCTTACCATTCTTGATTGATAATTTTCAGAATATTACCAAACAAAGATAGAGTAGCTGCTTCCCTACATACTATGACCCATGGGCTTAGTAAGCATTATTGTACAAGAATATTCTTAGTTTGGCTGGTGCCAAAGGCAATTATTAAAGTTAGTAATTTGAGTCAAAATTAGCAAGTCAGGGCACCAGCTGATTATTATGAAATAATAGCCAAAAATAACTGTCTCTGTCGGTTATTGTTTGATAAATACTTGCCTTGTGAGATGTGGTACTGTAGTTTTGCATCTCTGCAGTTACTCAGGTTAAGTAAATTTGATACTCAGCTGAGGTTTAGAAAAATTGAGGGAAAGTATTATGTGTACATAACTTAGTAAATTAGTAAATGATTATGTGTGCAACATGGCTCTTATCTGTTAAATCTGCAAATGACAATTTCTGGGCAACACAAAGAAGAAACACCTTTGTTCTGGATCACTGCCAGATTGATCTCAAGCATTGAATAATAAGCATCTGACGCCAGGGACTTTACTTTACCTTTTTATTCTTAAATATTGGTAGGGATCAGCCACAAGTGCTATAACCAGTGAAGGGGGGACATGAGGGAGAAAATAAATATATAATGGTCCCTCCCACCAAGCAAAGATAGTCAGCATTTGCATTTCAGCGGACAATAAAGAGGGCCATCTGTTCCTGTCATTTGTGCTTTGTGTTCCTCAGTGGGCCACTCACTTTGGAACATCACATCAAGGCCGCCCCTCCTAATATTTTTATAACGTTTTACTTAGCTTGAACCCCTCCAAATCACACACGCACACACACACACATCTATCTCAAGACATGCGTGAACGAAAGTTAGTTTTTGTGTGCACAACTGCGGCAACATCCAATCACACGGGCAAACATGTAGCATTAATAGCGGGAAGATAAGTAATGTCAGGCATTTGAATGTTTGGCAAAAAGAATCTCGACAGAAAAAAAACAGATTGTTAAGCATGGCTTTAAATAAATCCTCTGCCCTTGCCACTCAAGTTGGCCTCAGTTATGGTATGACAAACACTGCCAAATGTCTCCTTTCATTCATCCTGGAGGACAAGAAAGAGAAAGAGAGAGCAACAGAGAGACTAACTGAGGAAGCATTCTGCAAATTGCTGGCTTCAGAAATGTTTGTCTTGTGGGACATAACTGCAGAACTTCTCTGTTTTCTTCTGTTCTTCTCTGTGCACATCGACGGTAAGCACTATGTAGACTCCATCTTAATCCAGGTGTGCACTGCAATGCATAATATTGGCAAAAAAATGCAGGTAAAACATAGAATTAAAGATAGAAGTCTTGATGTTATTATTCAAGATACATTATCTTACTTTAAAAAAAAAACATAGATAACTAATAAACCTTTTTATTGTATTGCATGCATTTCCTTAGAGAGTAGCTGATCAGCAGTAACCTCACATTCTCAGGGCTTTTGCTTCACATGTAAAAAAAAATATATATATTATTCACATATATGTAAAGTGCTTCCTATCACAAACCTCTGTTTTTGCTGATTCTTTCATTGTTTTAGTGTTTTGATTCAAAAACTCTTGAACTGAGAGTCGATCTCGTATCCGTTCCTTCTACTGTAATTTCATCAAATCTGTTCTCATCTCATTTCAAAGTTTGCTTTGTATCATCACATCTCTTATTGTCTAATCTGACCTAAATGTATTTAAGCAATTCAAATATTATGCAAACCCATGTCATTATTTCAACATATGTATTTAATCTCACATCATTTGATCTAATACAGCGTTGCCTTTTCTCATCCATCCATCGCATCTCATTTAATTACTTTAAACACTTTTTCTCATCTAATCTAATTTAATCTTTTCCAAATCACATGCACCACTGGGACATTAACAGCTATTTATTTTCTAATGATCTAATTGCATTTTATTTAAATTTGTCATCTCATCTGTTCTAGTCTTCTTTATTTCAGCCTTTCTGAGGTCACAAAATCTGACTTTTATGCATTTCATTTGATCTTATTTAATCTCATTTTATCTAATCTTTTGTCTGAGTTTTATTTTTTATATTTTTGATACATTTTACACTTTAATTTCAATATATTTTAGCCCATTCCATGTATTTTCATCTCATTTTTAATTTAATTTGATCTAATCTAATCTCATCTATTAACTTTTCAATAATATTCTAATTTATTAAATATTACTCTACATGATGGGCTGAATAATACACACACTGTGATGTCTGACACTGTTAAAAAAAAGAAAAGAAAGCCAGTCACAAGCAGTGTTTTCTCACTGGTAAACTGACTGAATGCAAGATTTGCAGGTGCATTTCCATCACAGTCAGCAAGGTTAAACTCCAGAGAAATTAAACAAATTGCTCCTCTAATGCAGAGTAAAAACAAATGGAGAACTTTAGTGCACATGTGGAACCCTCTTGGGTTCTAATTATGTAAAACTATAGACATCAGAAGGCAGTGAATTCTTTAATGAGCACTTGAGAGAACAAAGGGAATTTAAGTGCATGTTAATAAGAGAGGCGAGACAACAGGAGAAGGCACAATGCCACAGAAAGAATTGTTGCACGTTAAACGAGGGCATTTGCTGTTTTACCACCAATCGGCAGCTTCTGACGGATACACGGGGCGTTACAGGACATTTTAGAGAAATCTACTTTCACTGTGATCTGAACGCATTTTAGCTGTTTCCCTATCCACGATTAATAGATTTGCAAATGATGCGCAAAACACACAGAAAACCCCGAGATGAATCTATTGTCGGGGGGGTTTTAATATCGGCGCGAAAGAGGCAGAGGCAACATGCAATCAGTGAACAAACCTGCTCCCGACTAGTGTGACACAGTTGTGTAAAATTACAGGTTAAACTCTCCTGTCAGATCTCAGGGTTTACTGCTGGGCTAACACAGTACCAGGGGAGCACTGTCTACTCTTCTAAAGTACTGTGTGTGTAAAGCTGTATTACACTGTGGAGGTCGGCATCCTGACTCTGTTTATGTCTAATGTTTACAAGGAGACACTGCCAACATCGCTCGGTCCTTTTCAGGAGCAGAAAAATAAAATAGAAACAAGACGACCTGTGTTCTTTTAACTCCTGCTAATAACCTGTCTGACAGAATGAATCTGAATATTCTAATCAGCTAAGCATAAGGAAAAGTGTTCAAGTGAATTCCTTCTTCTGCTGCAGTGAACTTTTTAATCATGGGGCCAGCAAGGGGCCGGTGCCCCTGTAGCACTGGTCCTGGCCCTGTTATGGCCCCGGCACTGAAGAAATATCAATTTCTAATGACAATATGTGCTGCTCCATTGCTATTATGTCTCCTGGAATTATTTATTTATTTATTTATTTTCTCGAAATTGAATTGCCAAAATGTATGACAGAAGGAATTTGAAGCGCGGGTTAGAGGACTGGGCAAACTGTTTGCATTCATATATAGTTATGTTTTTATTGTAGTTTTTTTTTTGTTTTGTTTTGTTTTGTTTTGTTCTATTATGTGTGACATCTGGAAGAAACTGAGTTGCCAACAAAAAATAGGAGTGATTTAAGACATTACCGAATGAAAGGTTTGACAAGCAAAGTTCTCTGTCATTGTAAATGCCCCGTTCTCACCACAGGGTGACATTTTTGTGTGCCAGTTTGCACTTGCCTTTCAAACGTACCAAATGCAGACACAAAAACATCTGCAATCTGGTCCAGGTTTAATAAATCTGATTGCAGGTGGTAAGTCATTATGTATGCCTGTCCTCCTCCCAATATTTTGCACTTTCTGATGATCAGAAACACGCTAAATGGATTGCGCCTGCCATGCTGCGCGTTTTGCTGATGCAATCCTAGTTTCGCCTGGCGGAGATTTGCGCATGCTATCAAGTTTGCATCTTTTTCAACAATCGTTTTAGTAAAACCTTTTTATTTTAACGCCATTATTTCCATCACTGCTCCTGAGCAATGCCCCCTACCTCCAGGGAGTTTAACGACAAAAACAAACAAAAAAAACTTGTTCATAGGTAAATTGAGGTTTACTTCCGTATATTCCAAAATAAAAGGAAAAAAGACTGTCAAATAATGATCAGTTTCTCTCCATTAACTCTGACCTCCTTTTTATCTCCTTTAAAATCATAATTAAATCTGAGACAGGAAAAAAAAAAGCTTTATGAGTGTTTCATCTGACTCTATTCAAATTCCCCAGCACCATCTTTGATATCTATGACCCACAGTAAGGGAAGCCCCAAGGCAGTGACGGACTGTCATCCCTCCCCTGGGGGCAGAAGCTGCACTTTTCAGCTCCCTAATGATGTGTCTTTTGAATGAAGGAACCCAAGCCACAGCCTATCACTTAGCAGGCTTAACCGCCAAGGCAGAGGTGGGTTAGACCAAGGGGACAGACAAAGACAGAAAACACAGGGAGACGGTAGCGGGAAGGTGTAGGTTTGACTTCCGGCAGATAAATGCCATTACTTTCATAATTATGAGCAGATGTCTGAGATTTTAAAAAATTCTGGACACATGTAATATAAAGCAGTTTAGGTAAAAATAGTTTAAACAGCCGAGAAACAAATAGTGAATGAAAGCAGAGCAAAAAACGTATGTATCACTTTTACAATTCTCTGTATGAGAGTGTCTCTGAAGCATCTTGCAATTGGAGACATTCGGCTATGACATACATATTGCATAAATGACAGGCAGTAATACAGCTGTTGTTGTCCCGCTGTCACTCTCTAAATTTGAACATTCTCAGTCTGGAGGGCTCTGCATAATCACTGTTTATCCATTACTTTCCCCTCCATTCTGCTGAATGGCAACACGTCGTCAAATTGCTCTCAATCATCCAGTAATTGATGCATTTTATGGTGGCAATACCAAAAGCAGCCTTGGTAAAAAAAAAAAAAAATCCTGCCTACGTCACCACAATCTGCAATCCTTGTGTGTTATCTTCTTTTTCTCTCTTCAACTTTACCTCAAGGCCGATTTAGACTGTCCTGGAAGCAAAACTGGTCCACTTTTAGCGCTCTCATAGTCTCTTCCTTTGACAGGACAACTGTTAGCTACAACATAACAGAAAAGTAAAGAGTAGCATCACAGACATGGGTGCGCAGAGGAAGTAAAATCAGTGATAAAAAGAAAAGTTGCCAGAGGATCTTGTGAGTAGCCACAAGGACTCTCTTTCTTCCTCTGCAATGTTTTTGTAATTATTAAATCACACTCCAGCAGGAACACCTCGGACACCCTACGAAGGGAGACACAAATGTGTACAGAAGAAGATAAGAACAGAGTTTGAAAAATCCCACTCTGTGCTCAACACAGAGTTGTGCAAAGCCGTAATGCCCTTTTGATTTTCCACTTTTTTTTTTTTTCATGTTGCATCTAACCTCAATGATTTTTATAAAGTGATAGGTCAAAGCAAAGTAGTGCTTAATTTTGGTGCATCTAATACGTTCTTTTTACTGAGATACTCAGAAATAAAATCCAGTACAACCAGTTGTCTTCAAACCATTTGGTGGAAGAGATTGCCTTAAACGTTGGCATAACAAAGTATTAAGTTGCAGGTACCATCATTTTTGTCCAGACCTGTTTTATTAGTAATTTCTTTGACAGTTGTTGCCAGGTTGGTTGCCATTTGTATTATCCTTCTCTTCAATTTGCCACGACCAGGGAAGGAATGAACCATCCAGTGGACATTAAACTTCTGAATAATATGTGCAATTTTTGCCACAAGAGCATCAAATTGCTCTGAGATTATCTAATAACGTTTAACATGCTTGTCTATAATTTTCTTTCTGATGTCATGGCACAACTTCCTATGGTTGATGTTCAGTGTGGTTCACGCCATGTCTCTAAATTGTGACTACTTGTGTGGGACAACTGTGTGGGACAGTTGTAAGCCTACCAAAATATGGACATCCACCTAAACTAACAGGGTGAGTAAAGACAGATTTACCCTGGAAACTTCATCTGGCTGCTCTCCATTCTGCCATGCACTTTGCCGCCATTCGCCACCATCCTGCATTTATGCTACATGTTACTCTGCAAAGCCCAAAGGTGCTCCAAGGAGCATACATGGGAAATACAAGAAGGCACGATAAAAATAGAAATGAGAGCTGACAGTGGAGGCAGATGCAATTCAGGGACAGCAGTTATGGCAGGCAAATTTAGGCTTTACCACGCTTACATTATAATTACAGACATCGATTACAGCTAGTCAGAGGGAATTTACGTGGAAGCTTACATGATGAACCCACCAGTCCCAATGACTGCATACTGACCTGCAAAATCCCCTCCAAAAAACAAAGGGAAACTGATTTTTGCATCCCAAAAGTCAGGTCAACCCACCGGGAAAATTCCCACTACTCCCAATTGCAAGTTTGCCCTTGGGTAAAAACTTGAATGCTGCTTCACCGTGTTTGGATCTGATTCTGGGGATGGAGATCAGACTTCAGTGAGGACGTGAGCAGCAGTGATCTGGATCAGCTACAGTCTGGGTGACTTTATAGGTGGGCTGATGACAGCTATGTTTAATTTTCCTGACTATGATGTTGTTAACAATTAGCACAGGGACTGTAGATCAAACCATATTCATGTCATATAGTCCAGACATGAGTCCATCTGGAAATCTGTAGCCAGACTTAAAAGCTACTGTTTAAAGTTGCTCAGAGTTCAGATTCTAGATGAGCTGATGAGTCAAAACGCTTAAAGACATAAATGCAATGAGGGGTGGTGAAGCAAAAATGTTGTAAACCTTATATCATCTTGCGTCCACCTCACATTTAAGTGTTAACTGTGTGTTGGTCTCTTACCTAACATGGCAATAAAACATGTTGAAGTTTGTTGTTGTAAACTGACAAAGTGTAGAAAATACAAATCTACATGCATTTGCTGCAACTGGATTCTTGTGCTGTCTGTCACAAAGATTAAACACCGTTGCAAGTCTCTTGTGAACTGAAAAGTTTCAGATTTCAGAAAAACATGAGGTTTCAGAGCTGAACAGACAGATCTCTTGATTCTGGATATGTTTTGAGGTGCATTTGTAGTTCTCTTCTGCTTCTCAGTAAGGAGCAAGAAAGAGTTCTTCTGCTGTTGTATGAAAGAGTGTGCGGCACAAGCCTCAGTTGAGAATTTGCATTGTCTTTGCACACTTGTCCTGTGAGTCCATGGAGTTGAGTGATGTTTGACAACCAGGCAGATGCTTAGGAATGGCAGCTGGTTATGCACATTTGCATCATGACAGGTGGCAAAGGAAAACACATACCTTAAAACATCTGAAATGGTAGGAGAGGTCAAAACTCTAACTAAGCTGGCATGAATAGGGGAATGTTTAAGCACCTAAAAAGTAAGAAGGAAAGAATAATAGAAATGTGGGGCTGCAAGTGTTTTGGGATGTAGTATACACAAAGGGAGTAGTAAGAAAAATGCACCACCTTTGCATTTAAAAACACTCCCGAAATCTTCAAAATAAAAGCAAGGAGCAGGAAGGCAGAGCACAAACGAATATTCACACTGCCTCTGGAAAAAGAGAAGGAAAGTGAAAAAAAAAGTGTTTCTTCTGTTGCCTCACTTCTTGCCTGGTTAGAATCTCTGCACATTGATCACGATTTAATGTCTGAAGATGCATTGGCAGTTGTTGACAGAGACAGAGATTGTGATGATAGACTCGGTTATTCCACAGAGATAGACATGGGAGGGGCGATGAGGGGGAGTCGACTCACCGCTCTTGTTTTCTTTCCGACTCTCTTAACCGTGTTTACTCTTTCAACACTGACATCCAACAGTATGCAGAGCTGATGAAACTTTCCTTCCTGCTAAGAATTTGCTGCTATTTCTGCAACATGGCCTTTATTTAGCACTAAATTTGGTCTCATTTTCACCCTTGAAAATGAGACCAATGTGGCCCTTAACTCCACATTTGTAAGATGTGGAGTCTAACTGCCCAAACCTGCAACTCCCGGACACCCTAAGCAAAAGGAAATCACCCAAACTAATGTCAGGTGAAATGTTGTCCTGGCCAATCAATGAATGCAGTCTGCTGTTAATCAAATTGCTTGCATGCAATACTCGGCTTGGTGCAGTTCATTCTACCTCTCAAGTGGTTTTCCAAAAAGGAGGAAGAGCCACACAGGACCTGATAGCGGAGACGAATCTGACTTGCTCCGGTCAAGAAGCAGCTGAAAGCTGCAACATGTAACTTTTTTTTTTTAATGTTTTTCATATATATATTTGCTTAAACTGTCACTATGTTGTGACAGTATAGTGTGAGAAAGATAATCTGTGAAAAATATTGTGCTTCTCTGACTTTTCCCAGTGTCCCCAGTGCCTTCTGCGGGGGAAAAAAAAAACAAAATCAACAATTAGTCTGGGGGAGGGTCTGAGCACTGTCAATCATGATTGTGTACACGCTGCTCACACCCTCCCCCACTTACTCTCTGCTATGCTACAGCTTCTTCCCTACAACATAACCTCCCATGACCACTCAGTTGATTCTCTGCCATTAGCACATTGAGCAGCATGTACATGAGCTCCACTAAATCACTTGTATAATGATTAAGATGAAACGGATGAAAAAAAAATAAATCTAATAAAGAACTTTTCCTTATATAGTGGGATGAAAATCCAACATCTAAGTTTCCCTTTTAATTATATCAGACTTCCATTGTCAATGTCAATGTGTCAATGTGATGTAAAAAAAAAATTCCTATATTCCTATTTTCCTATATTCCACAAATCTCCTTTGTGGTGATAGAGATTGTGAGATGACATTGTCAAGAAGCTGTGATCATATCCAAGTTTCATCTGGATTTTCTGAGCCTGAGCGTAAGGGGATTTCAGGAAAAAGAAAAAAAAAACAGAGAGAGAGAACAACTGATTTCCATCAAACCAGATTGTCAAACCAGATGGGGACTATTTGAGAACTGGGGCAGAGTGGATGGAGGGTGGAGGGACTCTGATTGCGCAAATTTCAACACAAACCACACAGTAGCACAAGAACAAAATGGGGTTCTAAGCACTGTGCTGCTGTGACGTCATGTAGTTCTAAAACAAAAAAAATTCAAATGAGGGTTTTTATTCAATACACTGAACATTAAAGTATGTTAAAAGTTGAAATTGTGCTTGTAGTTTATGAATACAATACTTGTGTTCCTGGAGCAGAATACTCGGGGTCAGCCTTGATACCTGTTTTTAATTTCCTGCAAAGGTAGCGTGCGCTAAACTCTCCCCAACCTTTCACCTTTGACTGTGAAGTCTCTTCATCGCAAGCTAAGAGCAGGAACTCCAGGCGAATGCATGTGTCTGAGTGTGCATGCAGTTAATTCCTCCTGAACTATTGCAGCTCCTGGAATGATGCTACAAGTGCTGACCATTATCATGGTGCCTCTGGCAACTCCTGAGCAAAAGCTCATCAGCATGCCACCATTGATCCGGGGCACGGCTATTCTCTGAAGTAGGTGGGCTCGATTGCATACCTTAAACATGTTATCTGAGCCAACACACGCTTTCTGTCAGCCATAAACCACATGGGCAACATAAACCAACTCTGGTTCAAGACAAAGGAAGATTGCCTTAGATATTGCAGAATAATTTTTAAACAGCAAGGCTGTTTTTTTTTTTGTTTGTTTGTTTCTTTTTATTGGTTTTACTCAGAGGCATGATGATGGTGTTCTGATTTTACCAAATATCAGAAATAAGTTGATACATTAAAGGTAATGGAAGAAAGGAAACTAGTTTTGGGCATTTGTTTTACATTTGAGTCAGTGGATGTTTTACAGGACGTGCCCTCGGGGTGTGAACAATTGATGTTAATGGTAAACTCTTTTGAATTTCATGTGGTTCCAAAACCCGCCAAATAAGATATTCACAGAGGGCAACAACGACAACTTTTAAACGCACGCACGCACACACGCACGCACACACGCACACCCACACGCACAATTTATACGATCCCATGTGTTTGACAAGGCTGCACATGTCGCACTTATTAGCATTGCTGCCTTGCAGCAAGGTCATGAATCTGGATCTTGGCCTTCGGTATTTTCTGCATCGAGTTACAACGTTTGTACATTTGTTTATTTTTTTTTTAGACAAAGTCTTGCTTTTCCTTTAAAATTAGAACAAAAAGAGACACAACTCCACTGTGGAGAAGTTGGTAGCACTGTTTCCTTCTAGCAAAAAAGTCCTGAGTTCGAAACCCAGCTGGGGGGAAATACCGACCTGCACGTTCTCCCCGAGCATGCAAGGGTTCTGGTTCGATACTCCGGCTTCCTCCCACAGTGCAAAAGTATGACTGTTAGCTTTATTTAGCAGATATTATTAACTAAATTAAATAATAATTTAATCACTAATTTATTATTTTATTTCAATATTCCACAGAGAATATATTTAGTATTCAAATTAGTTGACTTAGATTACACCTGACTGAACACTGGATGGAAGCAAAATCCTTCCAATGTGATCCTTGATTCGTGTTAAACATTACGGACCTCATTGCATGCAGGCTAGAAGTAGTTTGAAGCAAATTCCAGAAGCCTAATGTTGGGCTGCCATTCTCCTCAAACAGACTGATTGGACTGCATTTCCCAGCATTCAAGGCGATCACAGCTGCACAAAAGAAAAAAAACAGACAAAAAAAAAGAGCTCTAGCTTGCTTTAACATTCAAGATGCAGACCCAAACAAGGTAGAACAAACTCACTCGTGTCTTCCAACCTGCTGGACAAGAAAATCGACTGAATGTGATTTTTACACGAGTCAGATTGAAAGCAGGAACTGACGAGAGGAGCAGTACGTCCATCTAGAAAACATCACCAGTTGACAGATTACCTTTAGATCCAACCAATACCTAATTTCCCCCAAATTATCGAGATCAAAAGATCTTAGTCATTAGATTTGACAAGTTAACAGTTTTATAATACCCAAACATGAAATAAAATGTTGCCTCATCCATTTTTGTAACCTAACTTTAACGTGTCTGTCACTAGAGGACCCAAATTTGGGTCCTCT
>NW_006800004.1:0-1868 GCF_000485575.1 Poecilia formosa
TTTGAATTTGACTAAACAAGTGTTTAATTAACATTGTATTTTTAACAAACAACACCAGCACTGGTATTCTAACATTTTTGATTATGCTCTGTAGATTTCGATTCATTCCCTAAAACATTTATTATGGAAAGTATTTTTTTTCTTTCCTTTTAATATTGTCTTTAAATGCTGGTTCTCTAAGATGCAAATACAAGTAAAATGTCTTTCCTGGGGAAAAAACTATATTGTACAATTATTTTACGGTAGTTTACTGCCAGTCATCAGTCTTGATTGTGACAACAGAGGAAGACATCAAATTGACAATATCCTACCATATTTTGGAATAACAGTATGTTACTGCTGGAATTCCACCGTAAATTTACAGCCATTTCTAAGAGTGTAGCCACACTATGGAGGACCAAAACTGACATAATAGTAAATATTTTGTTTTCTCTTTTCCTAATACAAGCCCTCGTTCTTTTGTCATTGCCTCTTCTCCTTTCCTGTTTTTACTTTTCTGTGTGCATCGTTATGTTAATGAGGAGAGCTGCTTTCTATGTCCAACTCCTATACTATTGGCCATCTTTACAGGCCACAGATCAAAAACTTTATCCTGGTGGTTTTATTGTGTTACTGACTGCAGTGAAGTTAGTTCCGAGTTGGATATCGGATATTCCAATATCCACCGAGCAAGCGGTGTTTAGCTCAAGGTTGATCCGATTTATGAACGCTAATTCTGGCCAGCCGTTCTCCAGCTGCCTCCTCAGCGCTCAGAGGTTCACTTAGGGACTGTCAACAAATTTCCGAACCAAACAATCCTGTCAAACAAATGTTAATAAATGCCTTGCCTTGTGACCAACTGATACCAAAAAGTGGTAATTCATGCTTTTACATGAGACATACAGCCCTCTATATGTCAAGTCATATTCAATATTTTAAATAACTTTAATGTTAAATAATATAATGTTTTTTTCAATAGCTTCCATATTGTGTGCAACATTGACTAGAAATCAGTGTGTAATTGTTGTACTAAACTGTATATATGAGGCATATGCATTTTTACTCTATTTTAACTAAATTTCTATTTTTGTTACCTATTTTTTTATGTTTAAATTTAGTATTTCTTTTCAATAGCTTCTAGGTTATTTGACCTATTGAGTCAAAATCAGTGTGAAATTGTTCTACCAGCCTGTACAAATGAGGTACACTCATTTTTATTTGGCTTGACCCTTTTTATTCCCCGTTGATACACAGCTCTACATTTCCATGTCACCAGGTGACTCTGAACCTCTCCAGTCACTGAATAGATGCTTAAAACAGATAAATATGCCAAAACTTTCTGCAGCTGAACAGAAACAACACTGAAAGTATTATTTTTGGACCTAAAGAGGAAGAGTCTAGAGTTATAGATCTAGCGTTGTAGATCTATAACAATTTCACTCAAATTTACTCAGATTTTGACTCAATAGGTCACATGATTTATTTTTTTTTTAGTTCAAATTGTCAACCCACCACAGTGGCAGGTGCGTTGCTCCAATTTACACACCACTACATTGGAGCTCATTTAAGAATATCGTGAGATATATCGTGTATCGTGATATAGCAAAAATATATCAGGATATTGGATTTTCCTCATATCCCCCAGTCCTACTTCCAAACTATTTGGACTATTTCTGAGTTATTATCCCGGGATAATGTGACAGTTTGATTGTGTCTCTGTTGTGCTGATAGTCTGAATGGTTCAAAGGGCTGTTTTCATGTGCAGTTCCATCTTAACCTTACAGAAACTTAAACATGCAGTGAATAAATCGAGTTTCAATCAGTTTTTTTGCACCAAAAAGTTAATAATAATAAACTCGTTTTCACCATATGAATGAAATAAGTAGTTA
>NW_006800004.1:2308-29159 GCF_000485575.1 Poecilia formosa
TCAGGTCTCTTCTCCTATCACGGCTGCAGAAACATCTAAACATTATCTGCAAACTTATTTAATGGACAAACACATCTTGCAGAAATACAAAAACAAAGCAGATATAATCAGTAAATAAATGGTAAAAAGTATCATCAGTTCCTTCAAGAATGAAATAAGACTGAAAACGAAATTTTCTATTACACTGGCTTTGTGTATATGAGGAAAATGGTGCGCGAGGTGGTCATAGTTTCTGTTGACCGTGTTGTAGTGCCATTGATCATTGGCACTTGTGCATTGTTTGGGCTGGTCAGTCTGTGTCGCAGTCCTTGTAAAGTTTGAAGCATGATTATCAAAATGGATTAAATTGATAATTGTGACAGAAAAAAGAAGTGGCCTGGAGTTGGTTGATACATCCGTCGGACAGATGATCATCTGTCCGATGGATCTCATGAGATTCCCCGAATTAACCCATTTAAGCACATTTAGGCTCTTTAAATATATGTATTTGAAATGCTAAATTGACATTCGTAGACTTTATGAAATAGACAATATACAATATACAAAATAGACCAGCAAATATTGCAGTAAGCATACTGCGAAGGGACGCAAAGGTTTTGCGAGGTAACGCAAAAGAAAAAAAATACCCCTTGGTCCCTCCAGGGCTCCGTACAATACCACCATTCCTACACTGTCAGTCTCTAAAGGGATCCATGATTAGTTGAACATATTGACCAAAATATGTTGTAACTCTCATGCTAACAAAAAAAGATTGCTGCTTATGATACATAAAAACTTTTTTAAAAAATTACATCTTCCATAATATTTTTATCCATGGAGGTCGCCATTTTTTTACCTGGACAATTCAGACATGCACAGGTACAGAATGCACCAAACTCTGATACAATTTGATCCATTTTGTACTGGAATATACAGAGTAAACATAGGAAGGCTAACTTTACCCAAGTTGTTGTTTATCATGTTATGTTTGACTGGTGTAAATTTAGCCAATACCATACCACGTCACTGTTTTCTGTTATTAAAAAGGAATCACTTTTGTGCACTCAACATTTCTCTCTAGAGGACTTTGAGTTATTTGTACAAGCAAAACTGATGAAGGATCTAACAGGTGGTTGCTGCCCTGGCAAGCTAAAATCATATGCTATGCCGCAATGGTGGTAGACGTTCGCCCCACAATCGGCAGATTGTTGGTTCGATCCCCACTCCACACGCCTCTATAAGTTTCTTGTGTCCTTGGGCAAGAAACTTCACCCACCTTGCCTGCTGGTGGGGGTCAGAGGGCCCAGTGGCGCTGGTGCATGGCAGGTTTGCTTCTGGCAGACTGCCACAGGGAAGATGTGGCTACTATCAGATACCTTGCTGCCATCAGTGTGTGAGTGTGTGCGTGAATGAGTGTAGTATAAAGTATCATCTTAACTTGTTAAGGTGCTATACAAGTACAAAACCATTTACCATCCACAAATGCCTAAACCGTGCCACCAGCTAGTGAGCAAAAGAAGCTGGAAGAAACACCAAAGACGGGCAGCGCTGAAAGGTCTTTTAAATGATAACAAATGTGAAAACATGAACTTAACACGAGACTGAAGACCCGACCTGACAGAGAGCATGTTAACTACTTACGGATTACACAGTCCCATCTGTTTCATTCTTGAAGCTGAAGGTTACAGCAGCAGCACAAACTCTTTCCTCCGTTTAGTACTTCATCTTTATTACCTCTTATGATTTCTACATTCCCATGAATTTCAACATGTTCTGGTTCAAATTGAAAAAGCTTAGCGTTAGACATCGCTGTGTTGCCTGGACAAAACTAATGCAGTTGAACATAGCATTCACCGTTTACCCAAAATGCATTGCAACATAAACAACATGGCAATGTCCATGTGACAATATTTTATTTAAATTTCTAAAAAACCAAACAGCCTAATGTATTTTTACTTTATTGTTTTTACATCTAAAATAAATATTTCTCAAGTAAAGTCTATTTTTACAACTAATAATTGATTTCTTTAATAAACCAAAAAAAGTAGTCATACAAACATAAAAAAACATGTCTAGAATGCGTGTAATAAAATAAAATGTGAGTAATAACAAGAAAACAAGAGGTGACTTGAGCTGGTCATATTTCTCAGAAGTGTTTTAAAAATCCACAACAGATAGGGTTTTAATCTGAACTTCATCTGGAAAGTTCTGAACTTTCCAGGTCTTTGTTTCAGAAGCTGTTTAAATAAATGTTACAAGTATGTCTTTGATTAGATGATGACATGTGATTTTACTAATTCATGATGCTACAGACCTTGAAAACTGTAATAAGGTTATGTTCAAGTCTAAACCCTGCCAACCTTCTTGCTAATTTACAGGGCAACCTGAGTGAACTGGGGAAGCTGCTGATGCAGGGATCCTTTAATGTGTGGACAGACCATAAAAAAGGCCATAGCAAGGTACACCCAAACACCCCAATTTGAACCAGTCAATATGAAGATGCATTGTGTCTGTTTCTGACCATTTTTTCTTTTTAATTACTGTCTACAAGTTTTAGTTTGACTTTAAAAATTACAACAAATTCTTCCTCTTAACAAAAGAGTCAAACTTCCTGAAGTTTAGGAAAAAACATGAAGTTAAAATTGTCTAACATGTAAAAGTTGCTATAACATCAGTGGTTACGATTGTTTATTAAAAGCATGTCATGACTAAAAGGATTCAGTGTAGAACTGTTTTAATGCAGGAAGAGAAGGCTATCACTTCTAAGCTCACTCCCAAGAGGAACCGAGGCTAATCCGAGTCAGATAAGATTTTCAGGATTTCACTAGGAGTGATATAAGAAAATTGTAATTACAGATTGTGGATTTGAGTTTGATAGAAACAAATGAATGCGAAGGATCTAACAATGAGAGAACAATGTGTTATATAACAGCTATAACAGCTAAGAAAACAGAATTTTGCAGATGATGATGGATATGTAGTTTTTGTTTTCTGCTATATCAGATAGTCTGGCGTGCTGACGTGCTTTCTGTTTCTAATAAAACTTAAATTTCATTGATGATTAAAATACACATGGTAAGAAAGTAACCGACAGATTTGTGGGTTTCAGGTGAAGGACCTGGCCAGGTTTAAGCCCATGCAGAGGCACCTCTTCCTGTATGATAAGATGCTACTGTTCTGTAAGAAACGGGAGGAGAGTGCTGAGGGACATGAGAAGACCCCATCATACAGCTTTAAGCACTCGCTAAAGGTCAGAGACAGAAGTGGACTAAAACGATTTGACTAGTTGTGTAAACTTGTTTCTTATTTCATTGCTGGAGCACAGTAGTGTGTCCTGGAAATATAACATCCCACTGTTCTATGAAGATGTGCAGCAATGACAGCTGACTAGCAAACTACAATAATTGCTAATTACAGCAGTTTTCTGTTCATGTTGACTGGAGTAATGATGAACTTTATACTGAATGTTCAAGTGTTTTTAAAATGCCAAACTTATCAAACTCGCTTGACGTTACAATTAAAAACAAATTGTAAGATGCAAGTTGGTAAAAAAAACAAAACAAATGAAAAAAAAAAACATGGAATGTACAAGAAGTCAATGTGAGAGGCTCAGCCAATAGGGATAAAGAATGCCCTACCAAAGATTCTGTGGGACTTCCAGAGCCAATCAAATCAAGAAGTGACACAAAAAGGAATACCAAGACATTAACTGAGACACAGCTGTGGAGAGATGAGGCCTCGGAGGTCCTTAAGCTCTCAGGAATGTGACCCCCGAACAGAGAGAGTGGTCCCTCAGATGTTCCTCCAGAGAAGAAGGTAGCTCGAGACCTCAAGAGTCAATTTTTAATTTTACTTTAGGTGATGGATATTTTTAAACAATAAGAAGTTTTATTTTCAGTGATACAAATTATTACAGTAATGAAAGGGTTTTTCAACTCTAGTCATCAGGGCACAAAGTCCTGCACATTTATGCATGCGTAAATGTTATTGACCATAATATGTGTAAATGTTACTGACCATAACATTTACACATGCATAAACAGTAGTTACCTACAGCACAGGTCAACTAGAAAGCAGCAGCGCCCCTATGTGTCGTATGTAGTGCATACCACTGTGTTTCTGTCTGGGGCAAAACTTAAAAAACCTTAGTGTGACACACTAAGGTGATTTTTGTGTCACACTAAAGTGCTGTGACACAAAAGAAAACTATGAAAATTTATGTAAAGCGAATGCTAGAAAACATACTAATAAACTGTTTATTCAATCAATTGTCTTGTAACTAAGGACTTGCTTAATTTAAAGGTACTATTAATTATTCTTAATGCTAGAAATGTTATGGCCCATTAAATTACAAAAGTTATTTGGCTTAAGATAAAGTGTGCATACTACTTTGAAACAACTGTGCATTTATGTGAATAGAGTAAAGTTGTGGAACAATTTGGGTGAGGAATTAAAAAATGCTCAACTATAAATCAACTCAAAACACTTAATAATAAAACAATAGAAATTATGTACTTCAGTTAATAATGAGGAAATTTAAATTTCTTGCAATTTACGTGGTAAGTTAATTTAATGTGTACAGCCATGAAATTTATTTTGTAATTATTGAGAAAGAGGCAAGTTTATACAAGACTTTACTTCTTCGTGATCCTTTCCCACTCGTGTAAAGTAAGTAATGTAATACTGTGTTTATGACGTGATGATGTAATTTGTTAAATTTAGTGAATAAACTGATTTATTGAAAAGGCTCTGTCAGACTTGATTTAAAGGAATGATCCAGAACTAAAAGTGTTGAAGAATGGAAACATGGAGATCTCTAGCTATTAATAATATTGACAATCTTTATGTGTGTAGGCCAGTAGGAATCATTTAGGAAATGTCAGTGTTACATTCATTTCTTTTTTTCTTTCATGAAACAATTAAAACATTAAGTTAGCTTTGTTGGGATGCAAGCCCTACCTGTCTCCCATCACTATCTGCATCCAACTTTTGGGAGACATATCTAATGGTGAGTATGTGGAGGTGGGCAGGCGAAACTGCTCTGCTTCTGTCTTGGAGTTTCTCACCATGTTTCTATAATCTATAATTAGTCATGTTGTGGATTGTGTAGCTGCACTAGTTTCAATTATCCACGCCTCATACTGATGTCATGTTCTTTTATTTAGCCCCAGAACCATGACACACCGTAAAAACTAAAACATACAATGCATATTTAAGCAAAAAGTGCCATAAACACCACATAAGATTGTGTTTATTTCTCTTTCACAGAAACCAGCATACAAAGTTTAACAATTGCTTTAAATGTTGCCTTGTTCACCAGTTAAACCAGTTGCAGATTTTACAGGGTGTCTCTGAGCTGATTTCTGTGTGATTTTGCTTTCAGTCTGCATCAGGTTTGCTGTTATTACAAACAAGTTATTTTAGCTCAAACCTGCATAAATTTATATGAAACATTTTATATATGAAAAACATGTTTCCTTAGAGAAGGAGAATAAACAAACTTGTAAATTTCTAGCACCATGGCAATAATAAACAAAACGGCCAAACCGCCTGTTCCAAAGTAGAGTAAATGGAAAGATGAAGAAGTCTGCATGATTGTGATGAATGCTGATGAATATCACTGGTTTTGAATAACTGCAGCTCATGTATTCTTCATGTTTTCCTCTGTTTTGCCATCTAGATGAGCTCGGTGGGGATAACAGAAAATGTCAAAGGGGACAACAAAAAGTTTGAGGTGTGGTACAATGGCAGAGAAGAAGTTTACATCATCCAGGTATGTTGTTAGGAGTTGCACAAATTTACTTATGACTTTTGTTCAAAGTTTTGTTTGACTATCTGTGTAACTGGGGTTAAAAAGATTCAAATTAAATCCTCCTGGTGACTGTACTTAAGGTAATATCCCAAATTTGTGGTTACTTGCAATTTTTATTTGCAACAGAAGTAATTTATGCACAATTTTACATAAATATTTGTAAGACATTCCCTGTCTAAACCCAGTAAAAAATGCATAGGTTGGTTGATATTTTTGAAAAAAGGTGAGCAGATCCCATTTATTATATCAAAACTAAATTAAAGTAATTTTGAAACAATAGCCTGCTTTTTCCACAACCCTGAAAAAACCCCTGAGCTATAAAAACTTTTCTATTTCATTTCAGAGTCAACAACACAAACTGAATAATGAACATTTTTTAATTACAACTTCATAACTGACAACTGCAGCTATGCCCTATGGCTGCTTGCGCAGAGTGTTACTGCATTTTGTTAACAATAAACCCACATATATTATTCTAATTCACAACAATAAGTACAAACACTAAGTTGGCTTTTGAATTAAGAACAAAACAGTTCAGTTCCCCAGTCTTCTCATTTTTAAAAGTACAATTTTACTTTGAAAAACTTGTAAATCTACTCTACTGGATGCTGTCAGTAGATCTAAAAAATATATTAAAATTAATTGTAAAATAAAAAAAGTGTCAAAAACATGATAAATTGAAGCAAGTTTAAATTTAGCCAACCAAATAATTTCTAAGAGCAGGTATGGAAAATTTAATCATGTCTTTTCTACAGTCCTCCGCTGGAGGGCAGCGTTGTGCCATGCAGATTCCCTTCCAGACACAAATGTATCACATTTTGTTTTTTCCAGGTTTTTGTTGCCAGTGTGCTTGATCTGTATGTATTGTACATATTGTATATATTTTTACCCAAGGCTCCCTCCATGGATGTGAAGAATATGTGGGTGTCAGAGATCCGTAAAGTTCTTACAGGCCAGCTAGAAGCATGCAGAGGTACATTCACACACTGACAATGGCTTACTTTGAATGTTTCTGTTCTACTTTGTTTATTAGATTCGATTTACACAACTTCAAAACACTTGTTATATTGTTTTTTTTGTAAATACTGACAGGTTCCTTTGTTGAACAATCAAGACAAAAATTCCTCCAAATTACTCCAGTATCATATCAAATATTTTTGAAAAGTCAGTATTTTGAGTGGTCTACACTGTGTGTGTCTACTGCAGCTGATGTGTGATGGTGTGAGTTTATTATGTCAGCATTAACACAGCCACACTCTGTCATAGTGGACATGTCCTAGCAGGGCCCTGCAGAGACCAGTAAAGGGGCAGGTGCTCAAACAAAAAAAAAGAGGGCACATCTTACCGCATTGTAGGACAGAATATTAAAGCCACACAGCTTTCAGAGTTTAATAAACAATGATAAATTACAAAATTGTGAGATATACAATCAAAGCTAAGGAAAATCTCTATATAGAGCATATATGCATATGTAAGATATTTTATTAGTAATTTCTTTCTGCAGGTCTATTTTGTTATAGGAAAGTATTGCAATATTCAAACCCGCAATTTAGCAAGATATGTAAATCAGAGCTAGACCACCAGACATATTTTGTCTTTACAGAATTACACAATTAAAAACATAAACAAGGGAACAATGCAACCTTTTAGTGGACTGTAATCTATAAAAAAAAAGAGCTGCCTGTTTGCTACACTTGCAGTGGAGATGAAGATGGTCCATTCAGGAAAGCAGAGCTTCATCAAATTTAACATGGAACTGCAGAAAAAAGAAAAAAAAAACAAAAGCAAAATTTGAATTGTTAATGCATGTCACCATGAGAAAAGCCTACTGAGTTTTGCTTAAAAAAAACTTTTTTTTTTAAACTAAAATCACACATTTTTGTCTCATGAAGTGAAAAAATTATTTGCAAAACAAACTTATTTGCGCATGTCAGAAATCTTTACTTCCTATTCTAAGTTTTTGTTTGTGACTCAAAGTTTTGCTGCGATTCTCACATGACGTCGTGAGCAGGGCCCAAAATCACAACAGAAGATTTATGATGTCTGCAAATAAAAGTTTATGTTTGGCAAATAACTTTTTAAGTTCATGAGACAAAAATTAGGTATTTAATTTTTAAAAGAAGTTTTTTAAACAAAACTTTTTGTTTTAAAAAAAAGAAATCATTACAATTACAAAAGTTTTGATTACAATTTTATTTTACTTAACTGAGGTTAGTTTATTTTTTCATTGAGTAATTGGGAAAAAAAAATTAACTTCATACTCTGCAAACCAGACCCTAAACTTAAAGTCTGGATTGAGTTTTTCCTCTTCATTAATGACACACTTTTATTAAATACATTATATCTATCATGGTAATTCAGGGTGAATTATTTTTAATTCTTAATGAATATCCTTGTTGGACTTTTATTTAAGTGCTATTCTCCTTCAAGATACATTTACCTAACGCTAGAATAAATGCAATGTACATTATGCAGGAAAGGAAATTAGAAGACATATATCCATTATAGAGATGATAAGTTTTGGACGGGCGATGTGCCCCCTATTGCATAAGCAATACTGAAGAATGACTGCTATCATTAACGATACAGGGAAGAAGCTTTTTAGTCATCTTGTTTTGCTAGCAAAGTCGTTAGCTAGCAACTAGCTAATAGCGCAACAACAACAGCCTAATGGCTGTATGATAAAAATACTGAATCGATAGATAAGAACAGTTTTTCCTCACCTGGCTGTCTCCTCCCACTCAGTAGTTCTTCAGAGAAAGGCAGACGCAGAGGCCTGTCAGTGTCTGTTGTATTTCATTACCTCTCTGCTTAAACCGCTACTCTGTGCTGAAGCAGAAACAATTTCTGTCATCTGACAAGTAGCAAGTCTACTCCACTTTATTCACCAAAGACGTTTTTTTTTAATTCACCAAAAAGGTTCTGTAATCTAGAATGGTCGCTACTTTGAGCTCCAGTTAGTCGCCTACATAGTTAGTGCAACATCGTCATCTTCTGCCATGTGAGTCACATAGACTCTTCACTTTGGAGGNTAAGATATTTTATTAGTAATTTCTTTCTGCAGGTCTATTTTGTTATAGGAAAGTATTGCAATATTCAAACCCACAATTTAGCAAGATATGTAAATCAGAGCTAGACCACCAGACATATTTTGTCTTTACAGAATTACACTATTAAAAAACAAGGGCACAGTGCAACTTTTTAGTGGACTGTAATCTATAAAAAAGAGCTGCCTGTTTGCTACACTTGCAGTGGAGATGAAGATGGTCCATTCAGGAAAGCAGAGCTGCATCAAATTTAACGTGGAACTGCAGAAAAAACAAACAAACAAAAAAAAAAAGCAAAAATTGAATTGTTAATGCATGTCACCATGAGAAAAGCCTACTGAGTTTTGCTTAAAAAAACTTTTTTTTAAATTAAAGTCACACTTTTTTGTCTCATGAAGTGAAAAAATTATTTTGAAAACAAACTTAAATGCGCATGTCAGAAATCTTTGCTTCCTTTTCTAAGTTTTTATTTGTGACTCAAAGTTTTGCTTGCGATTCTCACATGACATCGTGGGCAGGGCCCAAAGTCACAACAGAAGATTTCTGATGTCTGCAAATAAAAGTTTATGTTTGGCAAATAACTTTTTAAGTTCATGAGACAAAAATTAGTTATTTAATTTTTAAAAGAAGTTTTTTAAACAAAACTTTTTGTTTTAAAAAAAGAAATCATTACAATTACAAAAGTTTTGATTACAATTTTATTTTACTTAACTGAGGTTAGTTTTTTTTTTCATTAAGTAATTGGGAAAAAAAATTGAACTTCATACTCTGCAAACCAGACCCTAAACTTAAAGTCTGGATTGAGTTTTTCCCCTTCATTAATGACACACTTTTATTAAATACATTATATCTATCATGGTAATTCAGGGTGAGTTATTTTTAATTCTTAATGAATATCCTTGTTGGACTTTTATTTAAGTGCTATTCTCCTTCAAGATACATTTACCTAACACCAGAATAAATGCAATGTACATTATGCAGCAAAGGAAATTAGAAGACATATATCCACTATTGAGATGATAAGTTTTGGATGGGCGATGTGCCCCCTATTGCATGAGCGATACTGAAGAATGACTGCTATCATTAACGATACAGGGAAGAAGCTTTTTAGTCATCTTGCTTTGCTAGCAAAGTCATCAGCTAGCAGCTAGCTAATAGCGCAACAACAACAGCCTAATGTCTGTATGATAAAAATACTGAATCGATAGATAGGAACAGTTTTTCCTCACCTGGCTGTCTCCTCCCACTCAGTAGTTCTTCAGAGAAAGGCAGACGCAGAGGCCTGTCAGTGTTTGTTGCATTTCATTACCTCTCTGCTTAAACCGCTACTCTGTGCTGAAGCAGAAACAATTTCCGTCATCTGACAAGTAGCAAGTCTACTCCACTTTATTCACCAAAGACGGTTTTTTTAATTCACCAAAAAGGTTCTTTAATCTATAATGTTCGCTACGTTGAGCTCCAGTTAGCCGCCTTATCTCACTGTGCTAGAGGCAATTGCGTCATGCGTCACGTGTAAAAGGTCAAAGGTAACAAGGTGATGGGGGGAGGGGGAGTGGTTATGTTATTTTTCTTGAAAAATACAAAAAAAACCAACAGCAAACCAAATAATTTTAGTACATGTTATGTGTCAGAAGAGGGCTTAGGAAATAATAATACCAAAAAAAAAAAAAAAAAAAAAAAATTTGGACCAAAAGGGCACTTGGGGGACAAGGAACAAAAGGGGCAGGTGCTCAAGCCCCCCCCAGCTCCCCTCTGCACTTGCCTGTGTCCTAGGATCTTTGTCAAATGAGCTTCTGCAAAATATAAAATTAGAACTCCTCAGTAAATACATGTTTGTCAGAACTGGGAAACAACATGTGATATGGAAAACATTTAGAACATTTGCTTATTTACACTCAAAACAAACATTTATAATAAAATTAATCTGACTTGATGAAATCTGCTGGGTTTCCTTAGATAGAAAACTTTTAACCAATTTTAGTGTCATTCAAATTGGTGCTGTATGAATAAGCTGAACTGAATTGAATTTAATAATGGTCACATTGACTTTAGACTAAAGTGGCTCAAGTTTTATCCATATCTGAATTTAATGTCAGTTTGAACAGCACAAATCAGATTTTTTCCAAATCAGGACAAATTCTAGATTCATCCAAATCATCATGAGTCTGAACAATCATGTCCCATTACTTCAATTAAAAAAAAAAAAAAATAATTATTTCAGCTTTAGTGGTCTTCATTTGCAAGCAATCTGACAGAAAGGGAGGAGAGAGAAGGTGAAGAAACTGAGGACATGAGTGTTGAGTTGTGTGGTGGCTCGCTCTCTAACCACTGTGCCATGCGACACCTCGCTTCTGCTTTTTACTTCATTGTGATATCCTCACAATTTTCCTTTGAGGAGACAAAAAACTGCAAGATAAAATGTGCACAATTGTGGAAACAAGTCTGCCAGACAACAAATCTGATGTAGCTATTCATAATCATCCTGCTTTTGTTTGCACAGTAGTTTCATATTTGATGCAAACTTGCTGCATATTCAGCATCCACTGGATTTTCTTTTGTAAACGCAGGAGTGCAACATCGTCATCTTCTGCCATGTGAGTCACATAGACTCTTCACTTTGGAGGTTTAGGATGGTTGCACAATCTTAAAATAATATAAAATCTAATTTCATAAAAAGCTGAATTGAATTTTAGACCCTGCAGAGAAGTTAGCCATCGTAGGATTGGATGTGGTGTCATTCAGATACCTGGCATAATTTCAAGCAAAACTCCATAAGTTATTAACATGACTGCAAGGCATCATCTTAAGGCAGTACAGTTGTAATATCTTTCCATATTTACATGTTTGTATATTCAGTAAATTCCTGTCACTTAACGAGAGAATCTGGTGACTTCTACAAAACAGATTTTGATCTGTTCTGGTGGTCCATCCTGTGGCTGGACAGACTTAGCTTCATAGAACCTTGCATTCTTCATCAACCCTGGATTCATTAGAGCGTAAACAGGGCGACACCCGTTTAACAATATGATTAGATAAACAGTCTACAGTATTTTTTTTCCTGTATTGCTTTTACTTTTACATCTGAAATAAATGTTTCTCAGCTAATTTCTGTTATTACTACTAGTCATGGATCCCCTTAGTCCCTCAGGGTGTTCTGGTCTCAGGGCAGAGGTGTTCAAACTTTTTTGCACAAAGAACACAATCCCCAAGTTGAAAGTATTCAGGGGTCAACATTTTATTTTTTCCACTATTAAATACCCCAAAAAACATTATTGTGAATTCTTTCTCTCTTACCTGCACAACAATAAATAAAACATGTAATATTTAATGTTTGCCTTGACATTTACAGTCACTTAACTTTCTGGGTTCATTATTTTCCAGGCTATAAAATGTTTATAGTTTATTCCCCAGAAGGAAAATAAAAATGTTCTTCTACAAACTTTTCTTTATTTAGCCAAAAAATAGGTAAAAATTTTGACTACCTTTTGGGCTTTCATTTTTTTCTTCCATAACATAAATGGACTTCCTTATCTGATGTTAATGATGCTAGGCTTTTTTGCTGCTGACAATAGGATTTTGTTGATTCAATAATCCATTTGCAAATTGCTATAACAACTGGTGTATTACTGTGGTGGTTATAAAGAAAAAATACAAAGATGTTTTGTAACAATCAACTTTCTCCATACTCAGTCTACACTCTGCAGCAGGACCACAGATCTACTTAGTGGTCAGGAGTGACATGAAAGTCACACTCTGTTAACTGCACACTCTAGCAACTGGCAACTTGTGTGTGCGCACAGTGGAGTGTGTGTCCCTGTTCCTGTGTGTGAGCAGACTGCCTAATAGTATGGCAGTGCTGTTTTGAAGCCTGCAGAGCCGAGGCTGCAGGAGGCTGAGGAGCCCCAGTGCAGCGAGCGTGTGCATGATTAACACTTCTGTTTCCTCACACTCAGTGTGTGAGGAAACAGAAAGAGAAGGGGATGAAACTGGTGTGGGGGAGAATGAAAGGGAGGGCAGATTGAAAGTGATGGGGAGAGAAGAATGGGGGAATTATGGAATGATATGTGGAGAGAGACAAAGAGATGGACAGCTAGAGAGAGGAATGCAAAGACATTTCTAGGGTGGAGACGGGGGCTGATAGGAAGCACAAAGAGCCAACATAAAGGCTGAGAAGAAATAACCTGAGAGAGAAGTGAAAGACATCAGTCTGATCTTCATGGAAAAAGTTGCATAAAAAAATTGTTATACTTTTATTTATTATAGTTCAGCTCTGTTTATTTAGAAAGCTCCAATTTATAAGAGACATCCTCCCAAAGCAGTGTATAAGACAAACAGTGGAAACATGGAAACACATTTGCTGAATAAATTCTGACATAGTTTATACTCCAGTCCACCTGCAGAGGTCTCTGCCCTACCAGGGACGCAAAAAGTCCAAACAATGCTAGTTTGTCATTTCTACTTCCTGTTTATTACAGCCATGTCAACATCTGATGAAATTATAGTCTGTGTCACCTGGTTGATTCATTCCAAACCAGTAGGTGGAAACCCACATTTTTGTTTATTGAATATTTTGCGACATTTCATAACTTCGGTTAAAGTTCACATGACAATTTGAGCAAAATAAAATTAGCTTAAAATTTAACCAGTTGTAGCTTTCTGTGTAAAGCTACAGTGTAGCAGAAACATGAGGTCAGGTGTAGCTTCTATGAGGAGGAAAGGCAGAAAGAGGTTAAAGTTAATGGCCTCAAAGAATTCAGTTAATTCATAAATGGAGAGTGGTAGGAAAAAGTAGCAAAGTGAGGAAAAGCTGACGGTAAACCATGATGATGATTACTGTTTAAATTAAACACTCAGCACTTTATCACACATATGCCTTATGCGTTTTAAATAACTGCATTAAGATCAGAAATTGCTATTTACAACTGTCTCCATCACAACTGAACATGAGAACACATGCCAATAGAAAGCTGGCTAGTTATTAAATTCAAGAAACATTAAGTAATTCTAATGAACAGTGAAGGCTCGAAGGAGTAGTATTAATGCTGGGCTAGTTTAGAAACCTGGGGATCAACCATCCAGAGTAACAGGCAGCATGTTGCAGAGACTGCATTTTATACAGACAGGATGGAATCTTTTTCCATTCTGTCTGATCTGTATTTGCACTTTGACAGCAACAGAAGTGGTTTTAGAATCTGAACCAAGGCAGCTGAGGGGTTTCCCAGCATTATGCAACTTATTTTGCCACTTTCCTAACTTCTGTTTCTAGTTGGAATTCAGTTTCAGAGGGTACTAGCCTCACAGAGAATGGAATTGTGCATGAGATATTATTTATTCAGTGTAGCGGTTCCACCAGTGCGTTTTGATTAAAGTAGGAGCTGAAGAATAGCTGACAAATAAGGCCAGCAATATAAAGGCGGTATGGAATTACCTGTACTGTTTTATTACACATTGTACGTTCAACTCCCCACCATGATTGCCCGGCTTAACAGTCTAATAATTCATTTTTTGAATAGCAAAGTTATGTAGATTTGGCTGAATTACGCGAGACAAGCTGTAAACATGGAGGAAGGAACGAGCATGAGCCCCACAATAAATCTCCCCTCATTCTCAGCATGACTGCTCATTTTAGGCGCCCGTTGCTGCGTTCTGCTCCACTGTCTGCACACACCTCCGAATAAAACATTGCTACATCCATGATTGCAAATACATTCTTTTTGCTGAGTACAATGTTTAGAGCATGTTGAATAGTTCCATGCACAGTCTGCATTTCTGTGACAAGCTCATTGGTTGCTTGGAATGGGAGGTAATAAGCCAGATCACTCACTGCGACGCTTTTGACTAAGGCCTAAAGTTTATTTTAGAGTTAATCTCCAGCGATTTCTTCCCCCAGAATGGTGTCTTGTAGAAAGTTGAGATTGTTTCTTGTATTTATCTCCACTTTAGCTTACGTCAGACAGAATGCTCCACAGTCTGAATCTGGAAACATACTTTCACTCTGGTCTTCATGTGTCTTGAAGATTACAGAGAGGAATTAATGGCTTACATGAGTAAATATTCAAACATTGCTTAACATCTTTCAAATCAAAATTTTATGTGTATCACATTTCTGTAACAGGGCATTTCAAAGTGCTTTACATCATAAAGATAGAACAATACAAAGTCATAGAAAACTGAGTCAACAACTGAAACATTTAGTCAAGTGCCATCGATAATTTTTTCAAACGCAACTCTAAGCAGGTGGGGTTTTAGTCTAGATTTAAAAGGACTTTATATGAATTAATATTTGCAGACTTAAAGCCTCAGTACGCTAATTACTGATATGGCTTTGTTTAGATTACTAATTGCTAAGACAGCAGATTACAACATTTGTAGTTTCATTCTAGAATATACAAAAAAATGACAACTTATTGCAAAATCAAATGCTGTGTGTGTGTTGGATTCACAGAGGCCAGCCAGAGCAATAACTATGGAGTCCCAATGAGGTAAGTGACAATACAAATAACCCTAACGATTAAAGAAACGTTATCATTATTTCTTATTGTGGCTAAACAAAGGCCAATGAAATGTCCTGTTTCAAAAATTGTTTTTGTAAAGTTCTGATTGGCGGACCTGTCCTTCTGTCCCAACAGGAATGTCCGGAAGATGGGCCTGAGAAAGTCAGATTCATCTAATCCAGAGTCGGTATTCAGGAGAGCTAACCCGAGTCCCAACATGAGGCAGAAAAAAGGTCAGTGGTCCAATAAAAGAAAGTTCCTACCAGGATTAGATTTTTCAATCTTTTATTCTTTCTTCCTTGATATAAAGATGGGTTGATTCTAAGGTGCCACTTTAACATGAATGCCAAAAACATAGTTTAGGTAAAAAGGCAAAAATCATTTTTGGTGGATAATTAATACAATATTTACGAATGAGTCCAAGATTACATTTTGTTTAGTTTTCTATTACTTCTCTACTAGTCTGGTTCGTAGTGTGTTGGTTCTGGTTTGTTTTTTTGTAGACTTTTAAGAATTTATTTGGTTGAGGCATTGCATCCAAATCTAGAGAGAAAATTATTCTCTCTAGATTTGGATGCTGAGCAGTGAAAGGATTTTGCTCCTGAACGTAACCCTGGTAACAAGGTATTGTTTTTGCACCTAGGAACAGCTGATTAGCATTCCAAAAGCTCACAATTGAAATATCATGTCATATATCATTTAGGGCTGAAACGATTCCTCGAGTGATTCGAGTACCTCAATTATTAAAATTCCTCGAGGAAAATACCTGCCTCGAAGCTTCATTAAATTATGTTTTATTATTTTGCACACCGTGTTATGGCCAGAACATTGTATGGGTTGCATGGAGCTCTGATTTCCGCCTCTGAGTTGTTGACGAAAGCTAAGTGTTAGCGGCATAATGTCCAATTTTCAAGTTTGGTCCGTGGGGATTTTATTGATTGATGACCAATAAACATCCTTAAAATGACTGGAGCGATGCCTGGAGTACGGCAGCCTTTCTCCTCCGGGAGCTGCTGGTTCAGAGCGAACAGCGGGAAGAGCGCTGCAGGAGTATTTATACAGGTGAGCGGAACAGACTGAACATGGAGGACGGCTGAGTAGTTGATGCTTACAGTGTAAGTGTAGCTTTACGGACAAACCGCACAATAAATTTCATATCATCCCGGTCTCAACAAACGGGTAGCGGAAATCATTTTGGCAGTATGTGGCTGGTAGATGAGTTTCTGAGTGTGACAAACGAAGGTGCTGTAAATATCCCGTACTGCTCCCTCCGTTCTTACGTTCGTCCATCCCCTGTTCTATTTCCTCCTCTCCACTCCCATCTGACGTTCATTCGTTAGCCTGCCCCTCCCTCTACCATTACCACCCCAAGCCCCCCAACTCCAGGCGACATTTCCTGTATTCTCAAACCCAAAGCTTGACAAGTATGGGGCAAGGTGAGAGTTCATCTATTAAACTTACTTAAGAAGAATACATAAACTAAAAGCTGGATCATAGACATTTTATTTATTTTTTATTTTTTTACTTCTATTTCCTTTATTTAACCAGGTAAATCCCATTGAGATCTAGATCTCATTTTCAAGAGGGACCTGGGCAGAAGTCTGCAAAACACAGCAACCTGGTTACAAAATAAAATTAATTAATACATATGCACAAGTGTAAAACAGTATAAAACAATTTATAAACAGTGACACTGTTTGAAAGAACCTCGTTGCCTGTTTTTAAGAATTGCTCGAAATAAGTCCAGTGAAATCAATTCTGACATCTTGATTTCAGACTGGAGCTGATTCCAGGCTGAAGGAGCCATCACACTAAAAGCTTGCTTCCTTTTTTCAGTTCGGAAACATGGAACATGCAAAAGAAAAATGTTGTTAGAATGTAAAGAATGGGAAATAACAGATCTATGCAAAAGAGAGTTTAAGTATGCGGGAGCCAAGCCGAATAGAGATGTATAAATCAGGTTCATCATTTTATAACAATAATACATATGTGTATATATGATTACATGCTGCCTGATCATATTAATGTTAGGGACTATCAGTAATGATTTACCATGGCAGATATGGTTAATTGCTATTATGTGATCAGAAGTTCTTAGTTCAGAGTTTTAAGTTTGATTCCCTTTTGGAGCTTTTCTGTGTGATTCTAAATTGCCCACAAGTGACTGACAGTCTGGATTATTACAGTAGCACCTGCAGCTGTATGACTTTACGCACTGTGAGTACCTTGAGATTTTCCTTTAAATAAAAAAAGAAAAGAAGAGTTATTGTATGTTTTATTATCTAACCCTTTTTACTATTAAAATTGTAGAGAAAAAATATATTTTGTGTCAAAACATCTTGTACGCAGCGCACATCAGTGTGAGTCTGTGGGGGTGGGCACGCAAAAGGCTAAATCTTATTGGTCAGTTTACTTTTGTTAATTTAGCGGCTTAGTGCTTTTTCTGTAGCTAAAAATGAATGAGCTCCTCCCGTTGTTCTAAGATCCCGCCTGAGCTTTTTACCGTGCGTGGTTCTGATGAGGTCGCCGATTTATTAGCCTTTTTGTGGTTTTGCGAACTGAAAAGCTGACATGTCAACCGTTGGCTGACATCAGCAGATGCCGAAAAAAAAGGTTAGACAGTTCGGAGAGTAGCACAAAACTATCACTGTCTGCACCTGACCAGCACAAACCTAAACCACAAAAGCAGCAGACTTTTTATTTTTTTATTTTTTTATACAAACGATGCTAAATAATAAAGACATGAAAGCGAAGTCTACCCGTGTGATCCACAGAAAGACGGGAATATTGATTCCCAGGTTCAGGTGGTGTCAGATGTCCAGAAGAGGAGAAGGTGATGCAACATTGTTTGCTTAATTTCTACTCTTTCGGGGAATGTCTTGACTAGATTAAATTGTTTAACCCGCAGTCCGAGACGCTCAGTAGGAGCGGCAGATGTCTGCCATCCGGTGACCCGCCAGAACCGCGCACACGGTAAAAAGCTCGGCTGGGATCCAAATGACCGCTAACGAGTGGATCAAACTCCGCTCATTAATTTTTAGCTTACAGAAAAAGCGCCAAGCCGCCAAATAAACAAAAGTAAACTGACTAGTAACATTTACTTACTACAAGATGTTTTGACACAAAAAAGTTTTTTTTTCTCCACAATTTTGCTAATAGTAAAGAGGGTTAGATGATAAAAAATCCAGAAGTTATTCTTTTCTTTTTTTAAAGGAAAATATCAAGGTATGCAGAGTGGTACAGCTGTACAGTTGCTGCCCTCTGACAGTGGCGCAACTGCACATTCTTCTGGTGGATGCGAAAACATAAATCGCCCCCACAAGGAAGGAACGTACATCAGCGTAGAAAAAATACACTCCCCCGAGGCGAGGGGTGAGAGGGTGAAACTCGCGCTAGATTTACCTCATCATGTGCGTGAGGTGAAGGAGCGTAAGGCACGCTGAAGTGTATGGGAAAACATAATCGGCGCGCAGCCCCTCCAGACAGGGTTTTGGCGGCCCCTATGCGTTGCATGCGCTACATACCCACTTTTTGCGCCACTGCCCTCTGATAATATCCTGCAGGCGTCTGCGTATAATTCTGAACTTTAACCCTAGAAAAGAGTTGTATACATACAGCAAATTATTTTAAACATTTTTATAATTCACTTTTTTTTAAAAAAGAATCCAAAAATAAACAAATGTTATTATTTCAATGTAAAAACATTTAATTGAATAATTTTTTTGGCAGTGCTCCCTAATGACAATGCCTATTTTTAGAACTTGCTCCGCGGGACTGACAAGGTCCCCTCAGGCGACTGGGTGCCCGCAGGCATCGTGTTGGTGACCCTTCATATATATCATTCAAAATTCATTCATAATTCATTCTAACCATACAGAGGAAGTTTTAATGAGGAGCGGCAAAAGCAAATGAGGTGGATTGGCAGGGCTTGCCAACAACTGATGGTGTTGTCCAAGACAGGTTACTGTGGAATATCGCCTCTGCTGCCTGGATGTTAGGTTGTTAGCATCTCTTGAAATCCAGTGTTATCTTTTAAGCGTATGGCTAGAATAGTGGGGTTGTAAGCCATTACTTCTCTTATCTCGACTCTGAAGTAATAGAACACAGAAGTCTGTGTTGCCAAAATCCCTCTTAAATATCTTCCAGTTACACCTTTCTATGGATTTCTATTGACTATGTATAAATTATAAAGGCAGTCACTGTGTGTGACAGAAATGTTGGTTCTAGTTTCTTCTCTTCAATTAACGGATTTAGTGGAAGGAGCCACCATTCAGCGTCTGCTGTGGAAATGCTCACAAAAATTACTAGGGGAAATAAAAGTTCCAGAAAAATACATTTCGTGTACCATAGAGAAGACGCAACTTTTGGACCCTACACCAAAAAGCTAATCCATTGTCAGGGATGAGTTTAGGCCGGTTTTCTTCTGAATTTTTGTTTTTTAGATATTTTACCATGTTTGTGTTTATGAAATTAGGCTGTCCTCACTATCAAACACCAACCTTGTTGGTATTGGAATCTTTATTTGAAAATGATAGTATAACGTGTTGGTGTGAAAAGCAGATTCTAAGCAAACACTGACAGTGATATAACACTTATAGTCCACTGCTGAGATCCTGTTCCAGGTCTTTGTCAGAGTCTATCAATCACTTCACATCTTGTGGACTGCTGATTATGGAATTTCCCTGCTTTACTAACTTCTCTTCCTTGCCCCCCAGCTGATGCTTCAGTCCCCTCAGCTGTTAACGCTCAGAAGCATTTCACCTTGCAGGGACTTTCCAACAGGAGGTCTCTTCCAGCAGGTAACACATCATCATTAACCCAGGCATCTCTGTCTGCACCGTCCTCTTCATTGTGGCCCCTGTCTTTCCTTCTTATATCTATATCTCATATTATTGTCTTGAACAGCATCTTTTTTATTCTTATTGTTTTTAATGTCATAGTTTGTCTTGCACCCTTGAAAATAAAGGCTATAACGTTTCCTGGACCTTACACATTTTACTAATTTGGCTTAATGGAAAATAATAGATGATTGGAATACTTTAAGCAACAAGCTCCTCCCCATGTTGCATTATTGCCTATCATTTAATTGAATATGCGTGCCACTGGTAGAAAAAGCAGTGCACAATAATAACATTGCTTATTGTGTGCAGATGCTTTACTCACCTGTTAGGATGTGGGACGTTTGAAACTGAAGTCATCATTTGATGCCTAATTATGTGTCTAATAATTGTTTTACCAGTTGGAGACCCTTATAGATCCTTGATATTTTTTATATAAACAGAAACCAAACAATAACGTCACAAAAAAAGCAATGTCCCCTGTCATGACACAGCAAAACACTGTGAACTACACCCTACTGATCTCAGTAAAAATAAACTTTTTTGCAAAGAGTACAACAAAAGTAAGACTCGATTTTTACATGTGAAGCCGATCTTATCCACTGATGTTATCTAAATTGGCAAAGGTCAGAGAGTCAACCACTGTCCTCTCATGCTCTCTGGTGAAAAAGATTTGATTGACAGACCGCCACACCAAGTTATGTCTGCACGTTTATAATTAACAATAGTTACCCCACTGTGCTGTTGTATGTCAGTTGACGTTTCACAATTATATACTATCGAAGTATTCAGTTGTTGCCATCTAGTGGCGAAATTTAGGTACTACTACAGTAACTTTTTTTTACTTTCAGCAACTGCTGACAACAACGCTCCGCCACCTGTGAAAATTACATTGACCTTTGCCAATACTCAATTGCAAGTTACTTTATAATAGTCAACAACGTGTCTCCACTTATAAGGTTGAACTGAAGGGGAGATTGTTTAATGGTTACAACAGTACAAAAAAGTTTGTAATTTGTTTGTTCCACTTTTGTCTGGAAAACTCTAAGAAGGATTAAGAATGATATTTGTTGTCAGAGTGCAGCGCACAGAGCTCCTGCTGCCGCTCCACAACTCAGATATCCTTCTGCATAGATTTGTGACACAAATCTTAATATTAATGATTACAATGATGTTTAGTTGCGCAACTTTACGGACACGTTCATTCATGACTGTTTTCAGGTTTATTGGGCTGTTCATATTAGTCTCGATGTTTGCAGTTTTCTGGAGCGCAACGCGAAGCTCGACGTAATTCAGAGATAATATATTAACTTGACATTATCAAAGACACAGCAGGATGAGTCATCCGGGAAATGATGGACAGGAGAGTCTGACTAAAACGACCTGGATGACAGACAAACTCTGGGATTTATTATGTGTCTCTGCTTATTTCCAAGCCCAAATGAGTAACTTCACGTTCAAAAACGAGCCGCAAAAAGCGCAACCCGCGAATCATTAAATTTGCAGGCGACTTTAGAAACAAAACAAGCCCAAAGCCGCTTATAATAATCGGATTTGGCGACAAAAACTGAAAATAGTTCCTGTTTTTCTAGCAACAAAATGCGCATCTCTCTCCTCCATTGTTTACATTTCTGTGCTGCTGAAGCTGAAACGGCGATCACTCCCCAAGACGCGTAGAGTAAATAAAATTAAATTACAAAAGAAAATAGTAGCACACAGTAACGCAAAGTGATTTCGTAAAGTAACTGTAGTCTGACTACTGGATTTGAAATAGCAACGCGTTAGATTACTCGTTACTGAAAAAAGTGGTCCGACCTCAGTAACGGGTTACCATGTAGCGCGTTATTGACGTCACTGCATCTAAGCAGTCTACAAGTTCGGCAGCCAGTAAAGCAGCTGCAGCATTGGCACGTTCAGAAGCAGTGAAAACTGAAGCAGCATTTGTTGAGAAAGAGATTAAACTGAGGACACAACAAGCAGAGCTTGAGGCCTCAACACAGCTTCAAAAAATACATTTAGAGGCTTCACTGGATAAAGTTCATTCACAGAAAAAGGCTGCAGCTGCAGAGGCTAAAGCAGAAGTCTTAGAGTTAGCTGTGGAACAGCTTATTTAGATCTTCTGTGAAATAGAAGTTCCAAATGAGGATCCAGAATCACGCACAAAGGAATATGTAGAGGGAACTATCCAAAGTGAAGGCACTCTTGACATGCCTAAAATAAAAACCTATTCATGTGATGCAGACCTGCAACCAACCTAACATGGACTTGTACATGACTCTGATCACAGAATCTGCGCACCAGAAAAAGGATTGTCAGTTCAGCCAAACTCAGAAGATGCCATAGCAACACAGGCTCAGAATCAAACCATGACAGTTGGATCCAATAACCATTTCACAAAGCAGTCAAGATTAAATGGAAAATCTATGCCAAAAATTGAGCAAAACGCAAATTCTTTGGAGAATCTAAGACACTTTCTACAGTAGGACAGACTATAGAAAAAGCACTGACAACTTGCCTTTGTCACAGAATGCTTGCTACACCAATTATGGTCCACAAATGAGTCAAGGGAATGAAAGTAAATGCATGTCAGACCTTGTTAGGTTCATTGCACAATGTGAGCTAGTCTCCACTGGTCTCACACAGTTCAATTACCGTCCTGAGTGCTTTAGGGCCTGGAGAGCATCCTTTTTGAGTGCCATCAGAGATTTAAACCTCTCAGCCAATGAACAGCTAGATCTTTTAGTTAAATGGCTAGGGAAAGACTCAGCAGAACATGCTAGACATAAGAACAGTGCATGTGAATTACCCCAAGTACCGACTCAGGGCAGTTTGGGATAGACTAAATAAGTATTATGGGGCTTCAGAGGTGGTTGAGAACTCCTTGTTCAAAAGGTTGGAGAGTTTTCCCAAAATCTCTAATAAAGACCATCGCAAATTAAGAGAACTTGGAGATTTGTTAATGGAGATAGAGGCAGCCAAGGTGGATGGTGATCTACTAGGTCTGAGTTACTTAGACACACCTCGTGGTATTAACCCTGTTGTGCAGAAGTTGTCATTCTATTTACAAGAAAAGTGGCTAAAATCAGGATTTCAATATAAAGAGGAACACAGGGTTCTCTATCTTCCATTCAGCTTTTTTGTGAACTTTGTATGTAATCAAGCTAAAATGAGAACTGACCCCAGTTTCATGCTGATCACATTGAAAAATGATTCAACTGAACACCATAGCCAAGTCCTGAGAACTGATGGACATAAGCTTCTCGCTGTACTGAAGACCGGGGTTTCTATTAAGACATTACCTGGCAACACTGTGACTCTGCTCAAACCAGTATTCCATCTGCAAGTAGACCCATCACAACAGATGATCCAGCCAAACATTGTGTGCTACACAACAAACCTCATCCTCTTTCTAAATGTAGAACCTTCAGGAGAATGCTTATTGAAGAAAGAAAGACAATTCTAAAGAAATATGGGATTTGCTATAAGTGTTGCAAAACTCTACATTTGGCAAGGAATTGTGAAGAAGAGATAATCTGTACAGAGTGTGGAAGTAAAAAACATGTTACAGCCCTAAACCAGGGACTGCACTGTGGTCGAAATCCCCAGATTCTTCTATATCAGAGAATGGCAGGGAGGGAATAAATGATAACAAGGAAGCAGCTGTTTTCACGACATGCACGAAAATCTGTGGCAAGGAAATCTCAGGACGTTCCTGGTCGTCCTGATGCTGCAGTTAAGATGTATGCAATATTGGATAATCAAAGTAATACATGGTCTGACTTTTTTGATCTGTTCAATATATCAGGGATAGCCACACTATATTTCCTGAAAATCTGTGCAGGAACCATGGAAACAGAAGGCAGATAGGCCTGTGGCTTCATGGTCAAGGCTAATGATGGCAGCTCTTTACCAACGCTAGTCGAATGCAACGAGATCCCAAATAATTGTCCGTAAATCCCGACACCTGAAGTGGCATTGAACCATAGCCACTTGAAACCTCTTGCAAAGTATATCCCCAAGCTTGAAGAGCAAGCCCCTATTATGCTGTTATTAGGCAGAGACATTATCAGAGTACGTAAGGCTAGAAAACAAGTAAACAGCCTGCATAATGCACCATATGCCCAAAAACTGGTTTTGGGTTGGGTGATTATTGGTGATGTATGCATTGGAGATGTTCATAAGCCATCTGTGGTGACCTCCTGTTACACCAACATCTTTAAAAAAAATGGACGCCCCTCTCTATTTGAGCCATGTCCAAAGAGTTACACAGTTAAAGAGAGACACTGCTGTGATTACCCCCATCTCAGTTTCTTCTTTAAACAAAGGCTCATCACTTGTGAAGGCTCTGATGCTGACGTCTTTCACCAAACAAAGGATGATGATTGGAGGCTCCTTCAATAGGGGACATTCAATTCTTTACAATCATGGACAGAGAAGTGTACACCAGGATGAAAAGAACAACTGGATAGCTCCTCTTCCTTTCAGGACATGGCGACCACAGCTTCCAGACAACCGCTTACAGGCACTTCAGCGACTCCACTCACTGCAGCAAAATTTCTTAAAGAAACCTGAGATGAAACAGCAGTTCTTCGACTTCATGGAAAAGATCTTTAAAAATGAGCATGCAGAAGAAACACCTTCACTGAAACCCAGAGAGGAGCATTGGTATTTACCTTCCTTTGGGGTTTTTCATCCAAAAAACACATCTCAAATAAGAGTTGTCTTCGACTCTAGTGCACAGCATAACAGACTTTCCTTAAACCAGGTACTTTTGACAGGGCCTGACCTCAATAATAGCCTCATTGGGGTTCTTCTGAGGCTCAGAAAGGAACCAATTGGTTGAGCGGTCAATAGAGTAGAACATGTTTGATGGTAGCTCCTGCCAGTTTCTTTTAAAATTCTTATTCAACTGTGCTTTTCCTTGTAAACCAAGCCTTTGTTATCTGCTTCATTGCACACTGGTCCTGTGTATATATTTTTGCACCACGTGGCAGTCTCAGGAAGGGGACAATCTCGTACTATTCAGACATAGCTAAAGTTATGCTCACAGGCCTCGGCTTCTTTGCCGCTAGACCCATGTGTTGTAACTGCTCCGACTCAGATGAACCCGGACGCCAACACTCTAAAGCTCGAACTACTGTCTTCTTTGAAAGAAGATATCGCCAGCATTATTAAGAAGGAACTTAAAGAGGTTCTTGGTGAGGCGTTGTCATCCATTAAAGCTGAGGTACAAACCGTGAAGACACAGCTAGCAAGTGACTATGCTGCTACTGATGCTAAACTGGTTAAGCCAATGACTATGGTGGGGGATGTGGAGGAGGCGCTCACTGGTTGCATTGATGACATTGCCGGTATGAAAACTACTCTGCAGCAGCTTACGGCTATGGGGTCACCATGTTGGATGACATGTGTGAGGACTTGGAGTCAAGATCGCGCCAAAGGCCAATGCCCTCCTCCTCATCGGCATGGAGGAGGGCGCTGGCTCCTGCTCACCTACTGGTGTGGTTGTGCGACTGAAGGAAGCGCTCGGGCAGGAAAAGGAACCACTGGTGGACCGGTCTCATCGCTCTCCTCAACCCAAACCCAAACCAGGCGAACAACCTCGAGTAATCATGTGCAGGCTTGATTACTACAGTGACTGTCTGGACATTTTACGTCTTGCAAGGGAGCGCCAGCGGATTAAAGTCAGAGCCGGTCTTGTGCAAAATTCTGTTCCCCTGTGAAGATCTGTTCCCCCTGTGTCGGGAGCGGGCATTGCAGTCAGAGAGGCGGATCTGACCATTTTCACAGCGCTTTTGATCGATTTCTCGGTAAAAACAACTCATATTATAATGTCAAGGTTGTAACATTCAGTTTTATTGGCTGCTGTTTAAAAAAGAAGCAATAACAAAATCATAAAATAAATAAATAAATGAGGTCTGGTGTGGAGGTCTTCTTAACCGTTTTGTGTTTTTTAATCGCCAAGAGAATTGGTCTTTTTCCTACTTTTGTCACTCAAGCCTGACTAAAAAGTAAATCATCAAATACAGTTTTCCAACACATTGTGTGAATTTATAAGTTTTTCATTGCTAATATAATAGGATGAAAGCTGGCTGATAGCAGGATGCAAAGATTAGACTACCTGAAAAGAAAGTGCAGGCTTTCTGGAAAATCCCCTTCTAATGTTAAATATGACAGATTACTGTATAAAAGAAATTTCTAGTTGCTAATTTTTAGTGGTTCAAACATGCTATCACACATAACAATCATTGAGAATTTGGAAATGGTTGCTCTTTATTTGTCAAAGCAATGAGGGGGGCGGAGGGATATTTCAGCTACCTGAAATAACCTGTTCCCTCCATCTCATGGGAACAAATTAATTTACCAGCAAGTCTTTGTATTTATTCCTCTCATCATCAACAATAAGTCCTGAGGATTTGGTAGCATTTTGATGGGGTCTTCCAAACTCACACACGAGGTGCTCGTAACATTCATGGCAGAGGTCTCCGCCATTTTGAACAACAGACCATTAATTCCTGTCTCCTATGACCCTATGGATCCGTTCATTCTTACACCTGTTAACGCAGAAAGTGGGTCCTTGTCCGGATCCTGTAGGAGACTGAAAGCAGTGGCGTAGAGTCCGAAGTCTGTCTGACACATTCTGGGACAGATGGCGCAAGCAGTATTTACCTACTCTGTAAC
>NW_006800004.1:29863-39245 GCF_000485575.1 Poecilia formosa
TGATGCATTCTAAATGACTAGAAATAACAAATAAATAGATGGATAACAAGCAATCACTTGCAATATATTAATAAATAAATAACTTATAAATGAGCGCAGACAAAAAATTTGAATCAATTAGCACAGACTTGGGCATTATAAAGCTTAATGGCAACAGGCAGAAATGACTTTGTGTGGTGCTCTGTGGTGCACTTTGGCAAAATGAGTCTCTGGCTGAAGGTGCGCCTGTATCCACCTCCACTCCAATGACATTACTGGCCTTCCGGATCAGTTTGTTCAGTCTGTTGGTGTCCTCCACCTTCAGCCTGCTGCCCCAGCACACCACAGCATACAGGATGGCACTGGCAACCACAGAGTCAGAAAACATCATGAGCACAGTATGGGAGATGTTGAATGACCTCAGCTGCCTCAGAAAGTAGAGGCAACTTTACCCCTTCCTGTACACCATCAGTGTTCTTGACCCAGTCCAATTTTTTATCATTGTGGACGCCCAGATATTTATGGTTCTCCACAATGCCCACACTGACCCCCTGGATGGTAACAGGGGTCACCGGTGTCCTGATCCTCTTCCACCAGTTCCCTGGTCTTTGTCACATTGAGCTGCAGGTAGTTCAGCCCACACCATGTGAAAAAGTTTCCCACAGCAGCCTTGTACTTAGTCTCATCACCCTCTCTGATACAACCAATCACAGCTGAGTCATCTGAGAACTTCTGGAGATGACAGATCTCAGTGCAATAGCTGAAATCAGATGTATAGAGGGTGAAGAGGAAGGGAGAGAGGACAGTCCTTTGTGGAGCTCCTGTGTTGCTGACAACACTGTCTGACACAAAGTGTCGCAGGCGCACAAACTGTGGTCTGCCAGTTAGATAGTCCACAATCCAGGACACAGGGAGGGGGGGTTCCACCTGCATCGCCGTCAGTTTCTCAACCAGTAGAGCAGGAAGGATGGTGTTGAATGCACTTGAGATCGATGGCTAACAAGATGGATGAATTAACATCACTGTCCAGAAGCCAGAAGGAATACCGGGAATGTAGTTTAATGTGTTTTACGAAGACATGGCTGCACCCGGACATTCCTGATGCCAATGTTACCATCGAGGGATACCGGACTGTTCGGGCTGATAGGGATTGCACTGAGAGCGGTAAGCAGAAAGGAGGCGGGCTTGTCGTTCTAGTAAACAACCGTTGATGCAATCCTGCTCATATAACAGCAAAGGAGAGAATCTGCTGCCCGAACATTGAACTATTGGCGGTTGGTCTTAGTCCATTTTACCTGCCCCGTTAATATTCCCATGTTGTCATGGTGACTGTTTACATTCCTCTCTCTGCTAACCCCACAGTGGCCTGTGACATCATTCACTCCGCTGTAGCTCACTTGCAGACTGAACATCCAACTGCATTGATGGTTGTCTCGGGTGATTTTAATCATGTCAACATGGACAAAACCCTGCCCAACTTCACCCAGTATGTGAGCTGTCCCACCAGAGAGGAGAGAACTCTAGACTTTCTGTATGCTAAAGTAAAGGATGCATACAGTTCCTCTCCTTTCCCTCCACTTGGACGGTCTGATCATAACCTGGTGCACCTCAGCCCATGTTATATACCTCTGGTGAAGAGACAGCCTGCAACCACGAGGACAGTGAGGAGGTGGTCAAAGGAGGCCACTGAGACACTACGGAGATGTTTTGAGGCCACTGACTCACATGCACTCTGTGACCCAAATATGGAGGACATCAATGAGCTCACTGAGTGCATAACACATTACATCAACTTCTGTGTTGACTCCATCCATACTGAGACAGTTTACTGTTACCCAAATAACAAGCCCTGGGTAACAAAAGAGATCAAGACCATCCTGAATAAGAAGAAGAGGGCTTTCAGAAATGGCAACAGGGATGATGTGAGAGTAATTCAGAGGTGCTTGAAGGTGAAGATCAGAAGAGCTATGGAAGATTATAAGAGGAAGCTGGAGAGGAAACTCCAGCAGAAAAACACGAAAGGTCTGGAGAGGGACGAGGACTTTCATCAGGTTCAGATCAGCAGGCTGTGAAGTAGTTGAAGGCAATTTTAACAGAGCCAATGAACTCAGCCTGTTTTTCATCAGATTTGACACTGTGGCCCCTGCACCTCCTGCTCACACTCCTATCACTCCTATCACTCCTATCAATGCCACTGCTGCTGTCCAACAACTCTCCCCTCCCACTCCTCAGAGTCCTTCATCTCACCTTCATGCCTCTTTCCCTCCTCTTCTACTCTGACCATTCCCCCACCCCTCAGCTAGCCATCTCTACCTCTAAAGGAAACATCACCGCCGAAGATGTTAGAAGACAGTTGGTGAGACTTCACCCTTGTAAGGCTGCAGGCCCTGATGGTGTCAGCCCGAGGGTACTCAAAGCTTGTGCTATCCTGCTCTGTGGAGTCCTCCAGCATGTCTTCACATGAGCCTGTGCCAAAAGAGGGTTCCTGTGAGGTGGAAAACAACCTGCATTGTTCCGGTACCAAAGACGCAGCGTCCCTGTGACTCCAAGGACTACAGGCCTGTGGCGCTGACCTCCCACATCATGAAGTCCCTGAAGAGACTTGTCCTGGAACAGCTCCGGACCCTGGTCCAACCAGACTTGGACCCCTTGCAATTTGCCTACCAGCCAAAACTTGGAGTTGAGGATGCCATCATCTTCCTGCTGAACCGTGCATACACTCACCTGGACCAGCCAGCAAGCGCTGTGAGAATTATGTTTTTTGAGATCTAACGTTGCCCTTGGTAACATAGGGGAGAAACGCCTTATAGCTACTCTTCTCCATAAGCCTCTGTTGTTTCTTCTTTTTTACTCTCCCCCGCTGTTTGTTTCCTCCTCTGCAACCCCGATGTGTCCTTCTCCAGATCTCCTCGGGGATTTCAGTGGATCTGGACTCCAGGCCGGCAAGTTTCCGCGCAATCAGCTGATTCCTGGTGTAAATAATGTGGCCAAGTTGTTGCATTCTACAGAGTATAAGAAGTATCTCAACAACGAATAAAAAAAAATTATGACTTTCTTAGTCAACATTGTTGAAGATACTCTTCTTACAAAAGTAAAATAATTAAAGTGGTGCAATAAAATAATCGAAAAAATATTTAAAATATTTAAAAAGTAAAACCATGAGAAGAGTAACCGCAACAGCATACACGCTAGCGCATGCGCACTATTATTATTACTATTAAAACCAGGAGTGCTGTTGCCAACTCTACAACTTTCTTGCTGTACTGAGCAACATTTCAGATGAAAAAAATTGGTTTAAGGGATATGTCTAACCATTTTCCACTTTTTTATATCTCTAAAAATCTTTTTTTTAATTTTTTAATAAAAACAAAACTTATATTCACACTACTCTCTAAGCCTTCCCCTCCCCAACTCTGATATAGTCATTTTAAAAAGATTTCATGTATGGATATGGTTGGGGTCTGTCAGACGGCTGGTAACAAAATATAGAGATCTGATCTGAGATCTGCTTTGCACTAAATGTCACCCTCTTTTACTCCAGCTGTCCTGACATGTTGAAGTGCATTCAGGGACGGTCCCAACCTGTTTGGCCCTCTGGACGAACAACATTCAGAGCAACATTTGAGCTCTCACAAGCATGGTGTGTGCGCACCACATGTGAAGAGGGACTGGAAGTGGATGTTCTGAGAACTCATGCCGCCTTGGTGGCTGTCTATGTCGCTCATGGAGGAAACCATTGCCTGAAATCAGCCACAACATTGGGTGTCAGGTCATTTCAAGGCATGTGTTCCTAATTACACTAATGACAGGGAAAAGATAAAGGTGTGGCGGGGGTTGAGATCAACATCCAACCCCGTCTGACACATTCTATTGCTTGCAGAAAGGATGACAGTCACACAGCGAATTGAGTGTTTTGCTTTCCCTCCTAATCACTACCAACAGTGAGGGCCACCTGCTTGTTTGAAGGAGGGGAAGTTCAAACCTGTCTGAGTGAAGTCCCAAGGTGACAGCCTTGTCATCTGATTGAAAACTCCCTTTAAGATAGCTAAAAACTACTCGTGTTGCATCACAAGTTGACACTGATTCTGGCAAGTCCCACATCAGCAGCTTGTGAAGTATTATACTTAGTCCCAACTTTACCGTGCTTATTGTGTTGCAATGTCTCCTTCAACTTGTCATGGACGTAAAATGTGAAAAACTCCTCAGAGCAAGCAGTTCATTTGCATCATCTCAGCTGGAAGTCCTTTTCCTTTACTCTTCAACTGTAATTTTTTATGCCACATGTATAACTTGACATTTTTTCATGTTTTCTTGTCATTCTTCAATACATCAATTTGTTTTAGTCTCATTTGTTGCATTTTAAGCTTTTACAACTCTATCCATGAAGACATATGTAAGATGTTTTAGTGCATATTAAATAACCCCCAAATTGCTTGTGTCCTCTCACACAATGTCTTTTCATTCCAACTTCATCTGTTGTTTCTTTTGCTCTTTCTGTTGCTCAATTTACAACAACATGGATCTCATTAGCTGCCTTCCCTTACCTTTCCCTGTCCGTTCTCCTTTCCTTTCCTCTTATTCTGTCATAGAACCTACAATAAAAGAGGCAGAGGCCACTCGACGCTTCTCTCTCACTTCCTCTCTTGCCTCCTCTTCCTCTGCCATGCGACGCACCAAAGGTAGAAAGTTTGATGAGTTTATGTGTTTTGAGTTAAGATTTAAAAAACAAAACTTTGCTGTTTTAATTAAGGAGATAGTTACCTGGTGATGCATTCTCAAACAAAGACATGCTGAAAAAGATAGTGACTAAGTAGTCACTACCTTTTGGAGAAGTACCTGATGGAGAAGTTTTCTAGAAAATTATACTGACATGTCAAAAAGATTACAATGTCTGTTGCTTTTTTATTTTTATTTTTATCTTTATTTGATTAGGAACAGTGGACATTGATTTCTGCCATTTATGGCAATGCATGTATGCAGGAATTTGCGCAGTAGCTAAATTTCACCCTTTGTCCTAAAACATTATATTCTTGTATTATTACTACTTTTATCTGGTAGTATTATAACTTTATTATTGTAATATTAGAGCTTTACTCTGCCTTTTGGGTGCATCATGTACAGATGTTTTGTAGTTGAGTTTTTTTAATCATTGCAGTCAAATGTTTTCACTCATTTTTTTCCATTTTGGAAGCATTAAAGAGTGCTCGTTCAAGCAGTTACTAAGTAAACAAACCTATTTACACTGAGACCCTTAAGCAAAAACAGTCCTGTTAATGTTAGGCAGCTGCCACTACAGCAAACCTGCTACTCAGACAACATTGATTAGTCTTCTGTTTCTGTTCAGCTTTATAGCCTCCCCGTGAAATGTTAGGTTAGCTAGTTATAGCTAACCTGCTCTCCCTGCTCCTGACAGACGAGGGTTGTAGCAGAGTGTTGCACATCGCTCCAGAGCCAGTAAATACTCACACTGATGAGACATGAACTAGATAGGAATGAAATACTTCCCCAATGCCATCTAACTCTAAGATGTTTGTAGTTTTCCATCTGATGAAGGCCTTTCGGTGCATGAATCATGGTTGAGGACCTTCTTTTTCTGACAAGTGACTAAGCATGATTTTTTTTAAAGATTTCTTTATCCTTCTTTATAGTTGGACAATTTTTTTTTTTTTTAGTAATGCTCATTATTAAATGTGGAAATGAACGAAAGCTTCCTCTTTTAACTGGCAGATATTAAATCTGTAATATGTGAGAGGTGCTTAATGGATGTTTCTGGGCTACTTTATGCATTCTCCTTTGTAATAGGCTAATTTCTGAAGAAGTATCTGTTGCATCTTGTTTCCCAGGTCCCCTCTCTGCTAGCATTAAGAGCAAGAGACACGAGATAAAGAGTGATCCCACTCCGTTTGGCTATGAAGGTATATGTAGAAACATAACATTTTGCTGAGGCTTGATAAATGTTGTGATTGGTGGTGGCATTTTATTTTGTGGATGGTTGTTTAAGTCTGTATTTTTTTGCCTGAATTGGGAATTTTATAGTGCACGAGCATCAAATTAAGAGCAAACAAGATGAGACGTTTGTCGCTGCATGTGATTATTTTTGTTTTATTCAGTTTGTAGGTATTTTGAGTCCTGCATGTGCAGTACTGCTTTTTGTGATTGGACTGATCATTTTTCAACTGCTCCAACCTTGTTATGAAAGGAGTTTTTATTTGCTAAGGTTGGTGTAAAGGATTTGGCTTCCCTGTAGATACGCTATGTGGTGCAATGGCTGCAGGCAGGAAGCGGCAGAGCATGACCAGCAGCATCGCTGGTGGTTCTGGTGGCAAAGCAGCCGTCCCCAGATCAACCTCACAGCCAGGTAACCACAGAGGATGCATGGAGACATTTCTGAGGACTTCTTTTATTACTGACTTTGTGTCCTGACAGATTCACATCAATCCTACACCATGATACTTAAACTGTAAGGTAGCCTTTCTGGAACGGTTTTAAGTCAAATTGCTTCAAGTCACAAAACACTACATAGCCTGTTACCTTGTTTTCAGTGAGCTCACTGTGTGAAAGAGCGGTATGAAAATGCTAAAGATGTTTACTACTTTCTACGTTTCCCAGCTGCCAGATAGATTGTCTTCCACCCTTAGGTATTATTTTGAGTATCCAATATTATACCTCACATCAGGGGCGCCGCCAAACATCATGGGCCCCCTGACAAAAAATTTGTTTGGGCCCCCCCACGCAGCTGGTGTTACAATTTTTTGAGTCTATTTGACCCATAAAAAGCGTCATAATTTTAAAGGCTTGCAAATGCCTTGCTTTCTTTGGTTCAATACTGATAATTAGCACAATATTTACTGCTCATGAATTTAACATCCAACAGTCCACATCCAGTATGCAAGTACCGTATTTTCCGCACTGTAAGGCGCACCTAAAAACCTTCAATTTCCTCAAAAGCCAACAGTGCACCTTGTAATCTGGTGCGCCTTACATAAGGACCAATATTGAGCCACAACAGGTCTAGCAACTACGGTCAGCAGCCGCCGACTTCATTCTTGCCCGTAGAAGAAGCAGCGCGCTGTGCATGCTGGGATAGTTGTCAGAACTCTGGTTTGTAATCTATTAATAAAGTTTGACTGACTTATCTACCTACCAACCGTCTAGAATCAGGTCGTCTGCAGGTCATTTAGCACCACGTTCTCCACGAACATGCTGTGCGCGAACGGAGAAGGGTGACCATTGTCCAGCCACGCCCTGGCCCAGTCGTGGAAGGCTCTCCTCACCGACCGGAGTTGAACTGTTTTGTTGACATTCCCTTTAGTGCAGCTCCATCTAGTCGATGCATAACTTACCTCCAACCCCTACTGTAGTATCTATTCAGTGCGCCTTATAATGCGGTGTGCCTTATATATGAAAAAGGTTTTAAAATAGGCCATTCATTGAAGGTGCGCCTTATAATCCGGTGCACCTTATAGTGCGGAAAATACGGTAGGTTGTTTGCACTTTTTCTTAGTTTTACATTACTGAAATGTCTCTCCCCATGAGCAACAGTCAAAAGCAACATGCAACTACACATAAAGCAATCCAGACTTCTCAAAAAGTCTGGATTTTGCAGATGCAACTAAACTGAATAAAATGTAGTTGCATTTTATTCAAGCTGCAGTACATAACTTTAATAAAAAAATATGTTTTCTCCATATTTGTTAAAGCTGTCATCATGTTGTAGCAGTTTGTTATGAGACAGATAATCTGTGAAAACAATCAATATCCTCCTTCTCCTTCCTGAATTACCATTACTGGTTAAAGTAATGCACCCTTCTGACCAAAACAACCAATCAGAACTAGTAGGACACTCTTAACACTATCAATTAGCCTCATTCACTGCTAAATGTGCTAATGGTGGAAAAACGCCATATCATTACAAGAAATCGTTGTCTGCCGTCATTGGTAGCTACGTATGCTAACTAAACTGAGCATTCACAGTTTGGATCTGCACAGCTCTGTGCTATGCTAGCTGCAGCATGGCACAAATCGAAGGGGAGGAAGGATGAGCAGCACCAAATGAGACTGTGATTGATAGCACTAAAACTCTCCTGCCACTCACTAGTTGCTTCTAGCACGGGCAGAAGGCAGAGGAAGTAGATTTTTCCTCTCATACCATACTGTCACAACATAATGACAGTTTTAAAAAATATGTGAAAAAAATATTTATATAAAAGTGACATACTGCAGCTTTAATTTCACTCAGGAGAGGACGGATCAGGAGGGACCTGGGTTAGGGCTGCTGCTGACTGACTCATCCGTTGTTAAGTGGTAAAAGGTACAAGGGACAAGTTAAATATATGAATATGTTCGTGATTTTTTTCCTTAATTCATTAAATGCTAGTGAAAAGGAGGCAAACAGTAGTTTGTAGCTAAGCTAATTATGCTAAAGGCTTGATAATCTCACACAGTCTACCCAACTCTCTTGGAGAAAAATTGGGTTATAAATTAACACTCTTGCCTTTTTCAATCTCTCTCTCTCTCTCCTTCTTTTTTTTGAAAACCTGATTTTATAATTTTTTTTAGCAGCATAGTAGCTACCACAATTGTTTGTGTCTTCCACTGACTGCTGCTAACAGCGTCACTCTCAAGCGCTCCAAGCAGGAACAAACCATTTAATGCAAATATGGATGGTTCAGGGCAAATATGGATGTGTGTTTTTTTATTTGGGAGTGGGAACATTAAATTTTTACTGCTAAAAACAATCTTTGAAAAGACAATATGATTTTTTAATTTAATTTCTATGAACAAAAAATAAATAATTAAATTGTGGAGGACCCCTTGTTGGTCAGGGCCTGTAGAATTGTCATCACTTTTCCCCCAATACCGCACCCCTGCCTCATATATATTAATAATGACAGTCATTAGTAGGGTTTTAGCTGTGCAAAACAGTTCTACAGATGATTTCCATTGCATCCTGCTTCTTGTCTCTTCCATATCTGTCCACAATGGAGGGATTCACCTGGTTGGCTGCTCCATGACAAAATGTCAGGGAGGAAAGAATTCTTCACCAGAGTTGTTACTCATCAGTCTGGATCCATTTCAGTATAGGATTATTTTCAAGCGATTCAAAGTTTGTCAGTATAAGAAAAGATACGTTGTCAGGTTTGGTTTCCACTGTTGGAACGGAGTCTAAGGGTGCATTGATTAAAGCCCTGTTTAGTCTGCTTTAAATTAACTTCTGTTCATTTGCCTAGAACGTCTGATTCATTTGAATGAGTAATCAAACTCTGATGTAGACCAAAAGAGTGAACTTTGGTCCGCCTACCAACCTAGGCCTTGGTTCAGTTGAAGCGAACTCGGGTGCACTTTGAATGCATATGTGGATGCAAACCGACCAGAAATGCGCTCCAAAAACAGAACGTGGACT
>NW_006800004.1:39881-69801 GCF_000485575.1 Poecilia formosa
TTTTAATGGTAATGGACCCATATCTTAATATAATTTTGAATTAGTTAATTGTTTAATTTGTTGCTGTTTTCTCGCTGAACTACATATGCAAAATGACACGAGATGAGGCTGCTGGCTGTATCAGTCATCCTAATTAGCTGACAGCCATTCTGCCACTAATATTTAAAACTGTAAATAAAGTATTTGGTAAATGTTGTTCTGCATTAAAACTGAAGAGTTTTATAATCTACCAATACAGCCTTGCTTTAAACTGGTCTGATATTGTAGGAATGTGTGTTTTTGTGTTAATTAGTTCCTATATTGTTGCGTCTTCCCCTTGGTTGCCCCAGCTGGCTCTTCTTTCCCCTTATTACCTTCCCTGTGTATTTATCCCATCCGTGTCTGTTGTTTGTGTTAGATCCTAGTCTTAAGTTGTAAGTCACATGGCTTTGTCAGTCCTGTCAAGTTACTACCAGTTACTACCTGTGTCAGAGCTATTGCCTTTGCTCATATGTGCTGCCTGGACCTTGTACTTTTCTGGATTTCATTAAAACCATCAATTCACACCAAAACCTGGGTTCACCGCATCTTCATCCTCACTAACAAAAATCGTAAATTGTGACAGATATGGCTAAAAGGTCAGTTTTAATATCAATCCCATTGTTATGGTCATTGTCTGACTGGTAGCCTTCCCTTTGGGTCCTAAGTGTATTTGTTCTGCAGATTAAATTCATTTGATTCCTAGCTGCAGGCTCATACGACCCATCTTGCCCTTCTAAAGCAGTATCCCCCCTCAGTGGTAATACTTGTTTGTTTGAAAAATACTAATGTCTGATGGTGTGTCCTTAGGCTGGACCCAGAGACGTCTCCTCTCCATGGACACAGAGGACTTTGAGACAATTCCGTCCAGCGGAGAGGAGTCCTCCAACTCTTCTGAGGATGAAGCCAACAATAAGAATGTATGTGACTTTAGCTTAGCTCAGCATTCTTTATAGTGGAATGAAACTTAAAGACTTATAAGGTGAGAACATTTTTACTTTAAATGTAACTTTATTTTAAAAATGTAGCTCAGAGTGACTCATTCTTCACTTGTTGATGCTAGATAGTTCTTGCATTATTAATCACATTTTTCCAGTCAGTCACCATCATCAGTCAGTTTCCTCTCATTTCTTTGAAATGTATCTCAACCTCCTGAATTTGGACACCTCTACTGCTTAATTAGTTCCCTAGACTTGTGTCTTCTTAGCAGCAGGACCTGACCACTTGACATTTAAGAAATGAGGGACGAATGAAGGACTGAAGGGATTCTACCTGCATACATCTGGTGCAGGGGTCTGCTGCCTGCAGCTCTGATGCCACATGTGGCTCTTAAGACTCTTCTTTGTGAATCTTAATAACTTTGTCCGACAATGCTAAATAATCTTTCTTTTAATCTAAACGTAATTAATAATGTTAGTTGAAGCAGTTTTTCCGTGCAATATATGCAAAACATTTATGCAAAAATGTACACCAATAAGGTAAGAAATATTTTTGCTTGTCTTTTGGTTGCAAACTGTGGCCTTTTTTGACATAATTTACAATGTAAATTAAATGTTCCATTGAAGAAATGTATTTAATACCTTTATATAAAAGTTTGATTTTCTATATTTTAAAACCTAAAAACAATAAAATTGTTTAATTTAAAAATATGAACACATTTCCAATAGCAGATGTAAAAATAATTAGTTTCATGTAGCTTTTGTGGCTTTAACTGAATTTTGTTAACCTGGACTAAATGGCTAAGTGGCTCTCTGGGTTGCAAACATTGCTGACCAGTGATGGTAAATGTGTTTGCCTTTCCTAAATCAGCAGAGTTCTTCTGAGTCACATTAGAAATTTACACATATCGATGTACTGGGATGTAGTGGTTCATTCACTTTTAAGCATCCAGTCAAATTTTAGTAAAACCTTTGTGTGTGAAATTATACATTTCAACTGTAGATATGAATGGGAAACCTTAAAGGGAAATAATATATTTCAATTTTGGGGGTGTCTGTTTAATACAGATATTATTCCTGCATTAAACAAGATTCAAACATGTTGAAGCCTTGATAAAATTCAACTTATTACATCATGGACAGACGGACGGACGGACGAACTTTCTTACTTACTACATCACAGGTGTTTCTGTCTTGAGTCAGTGTTGGATTCAGCTGGATCAGTTTTACTCTTTTCATCAGTTTGTGGTTTGTGCCACATTTGACAGTCATATGTTCCTGCAGGGTGGCAGCAGCCGGTACCGGGTGCAGCTGACATATGCGTCATGTGAAGCAAAGGACCTCCAGTTTCTGGAGGAAGGAGAAAATGGAAACTGGTAAGTTTACACCACTTCCATGAATTCAAAAGCGTGTCCTTTCAGTTTTTACCTTTGCAAAGCTCTCTAGATATTTTTATTTTATATAAAGTGAACAGTTGTTTCACCCCATCCTGATTCTGCAAGTGTGTTCATTTAGCAACGGAAGCACAATCTCTTATGGTAGGTTAATTTTAATGAGGGGAGACAACATATCAATCCTAAAATGTTAACAAAAATGCTCTTCATCAGAGGAAATAAGTTTTTGAACCAAGATAAAATCTGACTCAAATTTTAATGTAGAAAGTTTGCTAAGAAGAACTTAAGGCAGATATTTCTTGTTCATTGCCAGGTTTACTCACTTATCACGTACTAGGTGGTTTATTGGTCCATTCCTCTTTACAGAAACACCCTGTAAATAGTTAATCTTTCTTGACTTTTGCTTGGCAATTCAAAGCTTTAGTTCCCACGACAGAGATTTTGAAGGATAGAGATTTGAAGACTAGCTAGAACCTTCAATAACTTTAGGGTGCATTTACACCAGCCCTGTTTGGTACATTTCAATCAAACTCTAGTTCGTTTGCCTAGAAAGTCTGGTTCATTTCCAGAAGTGTGAATGTGGAATGGAATTCTGATCCAGACCAAAGAAGTGAACTCTGCTCTACCGACAAACCTCAGTCCCTGTTCAGTTAAAGTGAACTCTGGTGCGTTTCAAATTTATATTTGAATGCCAAGTGGACCAGAGACCACTCCAAAAGCAGGAAGTGGACTACAGCACAGGGTATTCTGGATAAATGCAACCAAAACAAATGCACATTGTGTTAGCAGAAGAAATGGCTCGTGGTGTTTTTACCAAAGAGAAATTCTACAAACTCTAAAATCTGATGCTACTCTTTTGTTTACATTTTGTGAAGAAGGAAGTTGGATTCAGTTTTATCTGAAGAGGCTTTTGTTTCATTTCCTCCAGTGGTTCTTTGTGCAGAACCACTGGAGGTTCTGCACAAAGTGGCCTGTAGTGGCCAGGAGGGGTTTTTCAGAGGGTTTCAGAGTCTACTACTGCTCCTGTTCTTGTTTCCTTTGCTTATGAATCCAATTGATATGCTAGAAAATCCATCCTTGGTCCATCTTCAGTGTCTTGTTTGAGGGACACTGAAGAGCTAGGTTTATAGATGACGTGTTGAATCGGGCAGAGAGCGCAGAAGCCACACCGTGCCTCAGACTCTGGACGTGCACCCTGAAGTTTTGTAACTCAGTGATTATAGCGTGCACCACTGCTACAAAAACTGGGCGATATGGAAGGTGTTATTGCAGAGCAACGTCCCTTGCCCTGGCATTCATATAAACCCTCTATGAAGACTCATTTTAAGAGAATACAGCTCCAAAGTTCCCGTTAACAATAATAACATATTACTGTCTTGTTTCACACACACTTGATGCAAACTATCAAAATTCAACCTTAAGCCCCACTCACTGGCTTCCTACACACTTGTCTCTGTCAGAAAACGCCTGTAGATGTCTTCACCTCCATGCTTGACTCCAGGGATGGCAGTCTTATTCCTTGTTTCCACTAAGTGGTACAACAAGTGTCTCTGCGGTTTGATACGCAATTCTGGCGAGAGCCTTTCATTTTCTTAGTTCACCTTTAGCTGAACAATTGCTCAATCTTTCTTGGAATATAATTTGTTTCATTTGGATTTATAATACATATAATACAGTACATGAAAATACTACTCTACAGTTACAAACGTAGTGTTATGGTATGAAAACAAAAACACATATGTAAATAAACCTTTGTAGCAATTGGCTGCTTGACTGAAGAAGGTGATTTAGTCTTATTTTTGTTGGGACCGAGTTTGTTGTTGGAAAAAGAACAGAAGTGCCCTAGAACAGGTATCCTCAAATTCAGGCCATCAAGAGACCTGCAACTTTCTAGCTGTGTTCATGGTCCAACGCACCTGAATCAAATGGTTGGATGATCTCCTCAGTCCTGCTAATGATGATCTAACTCAGCTGTGTTGAAGCAGAGACATTTGTTAAAGTGACAGGACGCCAAATCTCCCGAATTTGAAGATCCCTGCCCTAGCAGTTGGAGGTTTGTTGTTATCCAATATGGCTGCCTCACTTATAAAACTTAGTGATAGTTGAAATAGATGTCCATGAGTCTGACAAATCTGATCACATTAGTGAGCTATAATGAAAAGGAGGAAGGAGCAGAGTAACAACTTCCCTGTTCAGACCTCGGTGGGACTTCCAAGGAATCTCTGACCGCATCATGACTATGATCAAGCAATCTGACACAATATTTGTTTTTAAAGGTCTCCAATGCAAATTGTGGAAGGTGAGTACAAGAAAGTCACTTTTAAAATTAATACTTAATCTGTTTCCTTCTAAGTGTACATCTTAGCGAAGAAGAGGAAGCCTCTGCCTCTATAAACAAGCAGTGTCTGGAGTCTAGCTGAAAGACTGTTATGGGCTACATGGACTTGGAGGGAACTGATACTCTGTTAGATAAAAGCTCGACTTGCTGTAACTATTCTCATTTTTCATCAGCTCATACATATTTTAGCTCTTAAGACTGTCTCCTGTCGTCTTCATCTATGGGTTTTTAAAAGGTCTCTCTCACCCGTACTTGTCTCGCCTCCATGAGGAGCATGAAGAATTCATAAGTCCCCCCCATTCCTTGGCTCTTTTTTTTTTAATCAACTGAAGCAGAACTGATAGTGCTCTGCTGTGTGCACCAAACATATACTCTCCGTGTGTGAAGAGCTTTCTTCATATTTTTCTGTATTCCTAAATATGCTACTTGTGCTACGGTGTGTTTGAATGTATATACACTACAGAAGCCAAATTAAGCATATGCTTATGTTGTACATCCACTGTACTCAGTCCTTGCTCTTGTGAGTAAAGGTTGATGTATATATATGTACATATCATATATTGCTAACCTATTCAAACACATTGTTGACACTAATTTACAATATGAGGCAAATGGAGAAAGAATTATATCAAAGTCATGCACAATTATTGAATCTTTCTTTATATTCAGACTCAGAGTGATGTTGATCAGAGGGTTTAGGCCTGCTGGTGGCTGAGTGGAGGAGGCAGCAGAGTGTACACTAATGATGCATTAAAACTTTAACCTTCTCAAGCCGTATGAAATTGTCATTAATTTACAAAAGGTCAGTGTAGGGAAAAATGTCTGCACCCACATTTACATGTTCTCTGGCTTGAAAAGAAAGGCCAAGCTAAATTATAAAACTATTTCTTGTAACAAATCACCTCTAATTTTCACCTGCAACCATTTTCAGATCACTGATTCTAGTTTTCTAAGGGAACTTAAAGCATATTTGGGTTTTCTTCAAGAATGTTGATAGAAAAAAAGTTTAAAACTAACTGACTGACAGATTGGATCAGATCTAATGGTTGGTCATTATTATCAGAGTTCGTTGTCTTACAAAGGACTCAACCACACTCAAAAATCTGGTTTTGGTGGATGCCAATTGAATCCATTGTCCTCTACATAATACCTTCTGCTAGTAAAGTTAGTTTCTCATCACATAACATGATTTTTCACTTTTGGTAAGGAAGAGATATGTTAACCATCTGGCTCAAAAGATGAATTAAAAATGTATATGGATGGATGGATGAATAGATGGATGTTCTTGTTATAATCTGTTCACCCCCCTCAGCTGCCTCATTATATCTACAAAGTAACTGGTTTGAACAGGTTACCAGCTTTTTTAATTAAAGGCCCCCACATACTCCAGCATATTTCACTCTGCAGAGGACCATGCATACTTGAGGTGGCCTCTAAGTGGACATCCGCCTGATAAATCTGCGCAAAGATACATTTTTCAACTGTGTACACCTGGTAAAATCCAACCCCTCGTTTTACACTTCCTTCTACAGGGTCTGACCCTGCGGCTATTGGAAAACTATTGCTTACTGGAGGCATGGACTGTGTTGAGGTTTGGAACAATTAGATCTGGTTTTACCCAATTGCTATGGTTTGGCCATGACGTGTAATGTGCCAGCTCGATGCAGCTTACTGGAAATTGTGTGCCCTGTAAGCAACCCAAGGAGTAGGGCCATGAAATCTTCCTCAGCATTAAAATGTATTAAACATTCTCCTTGCTTTTAATTTAATTGCTCAATATTTGAAAGCGTGGGTAACTTTGACTGAATGGCTTTGTTTGCTTTTCCTTCTGCCATTGACAAGCTACAACCCTATAGAGGGATTATTTGTTTGTAAACACAGCGGATATATGTGCATCTTGACTGCAGAAACAGTTGCTTTAAATGCTCACTGATTGCCATGGTTACCCACATTTATTTTGTTGCTTTAACATTAGCCAGCATGTTGTCATAGTACTACAACAGTTGGTCACAATGTGATAAAGTATGTCATGCTACCAAATTGACATTAGTGATCCATCAATGACCCATATGGTGGGAAATGGTGTTCAGATTGAACTGTTCTGTGTGAACCACTGAGCCAATACTGTTGAGTCAGCACAAGCAGTCGCCAGAACACGCAGAGTGACTACCACTTTGTGCCCCATCATCTGTCTAACCTGATGGAGAAGAAATGGGACTAACTTGCTTATCAAACTTGCCTGTATCCATTTGGATTGTGGAAAATGAACCATTTGTCACTAGGAAAGTTGAAAACACTCAACTTTGAAATCTCAACCATCTGCGATCAGTGCGGAGAGTCTGCGCTTCTCTCAGATTTATGCACAGTATGCCCAAGTATGTGGGAAACTTTAGTATTGAACTGAAGTTTGCCATTGCTATAATAGTCTATGTTTTCACTGTAACTATCATTTTATCTCATCTCACATCTGTTTGTTACAGTTGTTTGTTACAGTTCTAGTGTTTGTTACAGTTCTAGTGTAACAAGTGTGGCTCTGTGTAGATGCTTCATATACTTATGATAAAGGTTCAGGATGGGATTTATACAGAATATAAACTGTGAAAAGTGTTATTGTTTTAAAGCTACTCCAGTGTCTCAGTGAAGATCCTTCTCTTTATTGTGTTCTATATTCTAGGCTAATCAAGAACCTTTTAACAGAGGGGCCAGGGCTGGTCCTGTTCTCTACACTTGAAACACCATATAAAGGAGGTCACTCTATTAAATAACAATACTGGCCACTTCTGACTAACCACCAATAGCTTTGCTCTAACACCCACTCATCTTCTCCCGTCTTCTGCCCTTTACTCCAGCCTCATAATTGCTTCCTCACTCTCCAGTGGCACTGAAGGAAATGGATTGGGTAAATGTGAGCAGACCAGTATTGCAGGGACGAGAGGAGGAGTATAGCTCATGGATAGGAGGTTGGAGTGTGTGGGGATGGAAGAGCTTTGGTATGATGCGTTGAATTTTAATGTCACTGAATCCAGCATGTTGCTTGAAATATGCTTATCTTTTTTTAACACTTTATTTTCAGATTTTATTTTTTATTTTTACACAAATGACATATATAAGACAACTCTAGCAATACATACCACCTAGTGGCACATCATATGAAAATTCAATGAGGACTAAGCCAAATGTATAGAAAAAACAAAAATCCAGCTCTGATTTATAAAAACACAATGCACACATGCGTTGTGTGTGTCTGCTCTGTGGACAACTATCATCCAGATCATCATATCTTCTCCAATTTGGCTTTAGTTCAATGAAACACCTTGAACTACATTAGATATTAGATGTATGCAAACAGAGCATGAATGAATATGATTAAGGTAACGGAATCCTGGGAAGATAACCTGGGAATACAAGTTACTGACAAGGCCCTGGAGTCTAGCATTGCTATGCCAAATTTTGACTCCAGAGAGAGGATTTGATGTTGTAGGGGCCCAGATAAGTGGTTGTTTAACAACTGCAGTAAGACCAAATGGAGATAATTTGATCATAGGATTCTTCATGTGACCATCACAATTAGGAAAAACTGAGCATGTCATGAAATATAGGTTAGCAGTGGAGCTCTGTAGCAGACCAAAGTGGATCTGTATGCTTCTTACATTCAAAGCCACATAAATATTTTCTGAATGTTCGCGCTGCCCAATAATAATATAAAAATTTAGGTAAGGCTGAGCTTCCATCTATAGAAATATGCACATCTTTTTCCCCTTGTCACATTTCTGTCTGTTTCAGATGTGAATTACTCTTTGTTTTGGACTATCTGATAAATTCCTGGAGGGAGCAGTTGTAATGTGATAAAAATATAAAAGAGATGAAGGGGTGTGATAATTTTTACATGTATTCATGTAATTTCTCTGTGTGAAAATACACAGCAGTTTTTATTTTATTTTCTTGCCTCCACCCATCTCAAGCCCACTTCCTCTTTGTATTTTATCCTCTTTAACAAGGTCAGATCTCCTTCCATTGCCCATTGTTGCGTTATGAAAGAGTAATTGTTCACAGCCTTAATGTTTACCCACTTAAAGCTCTGGTGCTGTCAGACTTTGGAAGAAAAAGCAAAAACAAAAGCAGCAGTTAGAAAATAAAAACCTTTACCTGTTTCTGTCATCATTAGCAGCATCATGCAGTTATAACATTAGAATGAAATGTATTCTGAAAATGTAATAAATATTAAATTAGATCTGATGAGATTTTATCATCTCTATAGAAATGCACTCTAACTTTGCTGCTCTGTATTCTTTAAATAGCCCTAAACCCAAAAAATCCCTTTTACGCACGCACGCACGCACACACACACACACACGCATTTTTACGTGGCTATCTTTGTGGGAACTTTCCATTGACTTCCATTCATTTCTACAGCCTAAATCTTACCTTTACCCTTTTCCTAACCCTAACCATCACATACCTAACCCTAACCAAAACTCAATTCACACCTTAGTCCTAACTCTAACCCCTGACCCAAAAACAGGGTTTCCCCTTGTGGGGACCAGGCTTTGGTCCCCACAAGGAGCAATTGGTTCCCACAATGTAATAATGTAATATGTGTCAGGAAAATCGTCCCCACAAGGTATTACAAACAAACAAACGCACACACACACACGCATATATATATATATATATATATATATATAGTACAATAATAGTTAAAAACTTCATTAAAATGCTCTTTGCAGCATGAAGGCAGTGGATGTTCCAACTAAAGCAGAAAGTTTGCTGTCACTCAAATCTACATTATGTGAGTGTTTTTCTGTTCTATGTCAGACACAAGGTGTGGCACGGCGCTGATCCACCATGCTACAGATGACCTGTCAGGAGAACTGTCCCTCCTCTGTCTTGATGTATGTCCAGGTCTGCCAGGGCTGCTGATGATTCCAGTTTTCCAGAAAGATTGGTTAGCTTTTTCTCATCTGAAATGAGGGAGGTGTTAATTTTCTGTGATTTGTGTTCAGGGGTCATCCGTGTCATGGTGATAAATTACTTCAATGTGTCATTTGGAGTTTTTATGTTATTTGTTGCTGTTTTTAATGACTTTATTCAAGTTAAGTTTGGTGAGATCACAGTTGGGATTGTAGAACCAAACAGTCATGGTATGTACAGTTAAGTTCATAATTATTATGGCAGATTTGAGTTTCAAATAATCTTGATTAACATGTTCCCTCTAAATTAAAAATAATAATAAAGGAGTGGTGTTCTAAATTTCAGGGACATGATCCAACCTTGTAGCACAGTCATGTAAATCATGTACATTTTTCGGCACACCAGAATGGTTGCCACGAGAGATTAAAGGATTTTTCAAACAGGCGTAAAAGAATAAAAGCAACGCTCATTTTTTGGATGAGGGAATAACACTACAACATGACATAAAGCTCAACAATGTTGATATTACATGAATGCCCTTTAATAATTTTGAGTGGCCCAGCCAGAGCTCTGACTTGAATCTGATAGAGAATCTTTGGAGGGAGCAAAAGAAGGCCTTTCAACGCTGAAGACATGAAGCTCATCACCACTGCCTAATTAGAGAGGTATCAATACAGTTTGACAGCCCTTTTTTGCTGGTCCCCAAACACAACCACTGTTTCTATACATAGAAACAATAATTTTTACTGTTGCTCTTCTTACTTTGTTTTATGTTTTGAGTGAAACAGTCTCATTTCCTGTCAGAACCAAACTTTTTGGCTCTACTGTTGACAGATCAGTCTGCCAGCGATAGGAGTCATTTGAGTCTTAAATGTAGAAGAAAACTCGCTTGACGTGATCTGCATCAGATTCTGCTGATCAACTTATTTACCAGGTCATTCAGTCACTGAAAGATCCTCTAGAGTCTCTGCTCCCTCTGTACTGCTCCCGTCTTTGCCTTCGATCATATAACTGTGTCACACTTGTTCCACAGTCGCCTCTCACTGTTATGGGTCTATTACTGCCTCCAGGGTGGATCAGAGGTGTAGTACTGGAGGAAGTATTTATTCACTCCCATTCCTTGTTGAGACCTTTCAGCTGATTGTGATGCGTAAAGAGCATGTAGATCATGGACTAAAAGTATGATCTAAAAAGAACTATGTGTAGATTTGCATCAGTCAGAAAACTGACTGATTTCCCCCTTAAAACATCCATTTCTCTTTGTGTTCTTTGTCCCCTCTGTCTCTAACAAATCCTCTTTTACCTCCTGTTAAACCTGAACCTGGATGATTACTGTAGACTTGCTTAATTTGTTTTGGTGCTTTGACTCTAAAATAGCTGCTCATTCTCTCTCCTTTTTTCTGCTTTTGTTCCTTGCTTGCAACCGCAAGCAAGGAACAAAATATATTTGAAGCAAACTGACCTCTCTGGATAGCAGTCGAGCTTCACTGTATTTGGAATTTATTTTTTAAATTCTCTCTGCTGCCTGTGATGACTTCTCCTACCTGTCTTCCTCTTAGGTTTCTTCTCCTTACTTAAGTCTGAGTTATGATTCCTAAGTACAACCACATAACTGAATGTGACCCCGTGTATTTCTCATGTTTCATCATTTTGCTCACTATGAAGCTGAACTGACTGTTTTTATCCCTGTTTTCCCAGATATCTTCAGTGATCTGTGTACAGCAGCACTCTCTGAGTCTGAAGAAAACAGTGTCAGACCTTGGGAAGATGTGTCTCAGGACTGCAAGTAAATACCAGTGGACTGTTGTAATCCATTTGACTTTGATCTCAGACATTGATCAGCTTAATAACTGCAGTCTTCAACATGTAATTTAAAAGGATTATAACTACTTGTATTTCTTTTTAATGGACTACAGATATGCCTTGCTCTTAGTGTTGTATTTTTTTTTTCTTTGATTCACTGATGTGAAACTCCTGCAGGAATAAGCTGGAACTTTCTCGAGTGTCACTATTAGAAAGCCTTCTGTATTTGTAAAATCATTTCTACTAGGGATGCGCAATATATCAGCACTAACATCAGTATCGATCGATTAGTAACTTTTTTAATACATCGATTTGATAAATCAAACTGGACCAATATTAACAACTGATATTTTTTTGTATCTTGTTGCCATTTGTTTTTGGACGGGAGAGAAGGAGGTTGGTCGTGTGGTATTTGTTTGGTCAAACCTCAAACAGAGAAGCACTGGGAAAGTCAAACATATATAATATTGGTTATTAGCCATAACAGCAATATTAGTATAGCTATTGATATTGGCCCAAATGATCATATTGTTGCATCCCTAATTTTTACTCCCACTGAGTGGAACAGCTATATACAGTACACACATCTCATAACTTCAGATTTACAGTCTCTTCAGAAACTATTCAGAGCCATTCACATATTGCACTTTTTAAAATTATTTTCAATTCAGTTAAAAATGCTGCTGGTAAAATGCGCTAAATATGTGAAAAGATTAAATTGGTAAATGCTTGATATTCTTTATTGTATTCTGAGCCTCAGAGTATTTAGTGTTTTAGTTTAATTACATCAAAACGTTTGCCACACTGGTCAAAATTATGAAGTGAAAAGGAATTTTGGATCCTGTTAAGGAAGAATATCTAAATTAGTTAACTTTGGAAAAAGTTTGGCTCTCTCTCTCTTCCTCTTAGATCCCAGGTCCTCCTGGCGAGCCACGTGTGGCCACAAGGAAAACAACAATGCGTGTTGACGTCACAGAATTACAGAGTTTAATCCAGTAGGAAACAACATATGAATTAACAACAAAACTGCAGAACAACAGAGACATACATTCACTACCTGAGACAAAAAAGGTAGAAAAAGAAAGGCAAAGATGCGTCTTTGGAGAGAGCTGGTGCAAAAAGGCAAAATAGTGGCAGCTATCTGAATTATTACTCCTGGGCACGAACTTTTATAATGTAGGCGTGTTTTTCCTCTTTAATATATTCAAATAAGGCGTACCTCTGCTTGACCAACTGGAAGCTATCTTGGACACTCAGAAAAACTTAGAACTCCCCCTAATTTACGGCAAAGATCAAAGGCCATTTGCTCTTTTTTTTTAACAAAAAGAGCGGAGAGCTTGTCCTGGCCTCCTGCAGTTCTAAGGCCATCTGGGCCAAGAAAAACATAAGAAAAGTATTTCACAGATAGCTGTGAAATCTGGAGTCTCTACCGCTATCTTTCCTTACATAGATTCTCAGGAACAAACTTAAATTCAGTAATTTGGTTCAGGGAAAGGTTATCTTGACAAACCCAGTTTTGCTCTTCTGCACTCAGCACCCCAAAAGATTGTGTCCTGCCTTAAACCAAAAATAACACATAAAATCAACCGAACAGAATGAGGTACAGTTCCTTTTTCTAACCTATGAAACATAATATTCAATCCTAAGTATACAAGTTAACACAATCATTTTCCAAAACCCCATTTAGCATAAATCCTGAGTAATTTTCTAAAACAAAACAAAACATTTTCATTCAAATAATTTCCATTTGATTCTGATATTGTCACAGATAGTACAATTTGCAAATACATTCATCATTTACTAGATTAGTAATTCTAAAATTAGATAATACAATTTTCATTAAAAAGACATGCTATTAGTAACTAAGAAAAATGTCTTAGAAATTAAATGTTAGTGGTTTTAACATTCTATGTTGTATTCAGTTTTACACCATCCCAGATGTTAGTTCTGGAAGACTTTTGATCTTCCGTGAACCGAGCAAACTTCTCTCTCCCAGGCTCAAGTGATACTGCCCTCCTGGAGATGCTAATTTTATGGCCTCCTGTCTTCTCTGATAACACAACAGGAGCCTCAGTGAGAGTTCCCTTTTGATCTGTATTTTCCTTCTTGTACTTTGATTACTTACCCATCAATAGTTTAGTTTTTAAATCATTAACACAAACCTGTTCAGAATTAAGAAATTTGTTCAAAATGAGAATGTTCAATATACCTTTTACACATGCCGTAAGATTAACCGTGTTAAACACTAAAAATAATCATTTTTTCTCAACAATCCCCAAAAATTAAAAAAATCCAGAAATGTGACTTTTATTTTTACCCAACCAGCAAACTAAAAATGTAATGTTTTAATGAATTGAATAAAGTTGTTAAAAATTTTGTAAGAAAATGTATCTATAAATCAGTGTAAATCTGAGACATAAATGGGGTTCTTGCTCCACTGATCTGCCTGACTCACTCTCTGCATTATCTGGGAATGGGACCAGAACAACAACAAAAAAAACCCACAAAATGTCTCCTTTGTGGCTGCATTGCTTCATTATACAGTACACATGTGAAAACAAAACTCTTAATATCATGATTTCAATTTCTCTGTGACTTGTTAGGTGAAGATTATTGTGATTACATTCAGTTTGAAACAACTTGAGATCTGAATATTTCCTGAGGAGACTGTTCTGACTTGCCTTCTTTCACATCTGTAAGAAATTAATAGCTGCAGAATTACTGCAAAATCCCTACATTACTGTAATAGCTCTTAATATAAAATATCTTTACTTTGTTTTACATAAGTGGAAATCCTGAAAAAACATGTTGGTGATACAAAATTACAACTAATGATTTTTATGTCACTCAGGAGAATAATGGCAATTTTTGCACAGTTAGTTTGTTGGGGCTTGTTTACTGTGTTTTAGTTGACTAAAACTGTATGCTATGTTTTTTGTTTGAGCAGACAGCTTCATGAAGGTGGGTTCTGCTCCAGCCAGAGTTAACTCTTATGAGCCTAAAATTGGAACAAGGCCATGATGTCAATAGCACAGTATGCAGAGTCACATGCAGCCGTGATTAAATGACCATCTTGGGCTTGGACTGATTGGTGCAACATGAACACATTTCCTCTATCAGGGGTTTTTGCATCTTGGAAAGTCTAATTCACAACAAATTCCTTTTATCAGCTAATGATAGTTAAATCACTTCCTGGCAGAAAAAACAATCAGATCTGATGTGTTTTCCATTTTCTTCTTTGTACATCATCATGGAAAGTATGAGGAAGAAACCAGATGGCTTTTGAAGGAAATGATCATTTCTGTGTTCAGAAACCGATTTGTCTCTGCGACATGTTATGCTTCATGGCCCAGAGAAAAACTCACACTCATTTCTACATAATGAGATTCTGTTAAGAACATTTCATACTTTGAGTTGCTGTTTTCGACCTTGCACTTGCAGACAGGACACACTCAAATATTGTTTCTAATATTTGTTCTTGGGCTGCACAGTGACAGGAAAATGAATGCTAAGTGGTTATATTCAGAAACCTGTTTGACACAGTTTCTTATGTCTAATTAACTTGTTCTGATACATTTCTGTTTGTTACATTTCACAGTCAGGGTCAGCAGCAGAAGGACTTGTTTATTCAGCTCACTATCACATACTGTTTAAATTTACATCACAATATTTTTAAGACCAAGAGTGAAAGCTAAAAATGTCGCTACAGTAGTTGCATTCCAGACGTTAGTGCTGGTCCTCAATCTGTAACCTATTATCCTAACTATAATCTAAAGTACACTGAATAAAAAGTTCAGACTATTAAGCAATATGCTCTAAACACTGTTGGAGAACTACTCTTCAGTAAACAGCAAATAAAATATTTGCCTTCAACTAACATTGAATCTTTTTTATCTTTTACTGCTGTGTCTTGTTCCCCTCTGTAGAACATGCATCTTTGAACATTTGTATTTGATGACATTACTTTGAGAACACTGACATATAGCTTCCCTGTTTCACTCCCAGAAGGATTATATCTTTTTTAAATTACCCTGTCTACAAGCTGTAATGTGTTTGAAATTAAAGAATACACCAGAGTTTATCACAGGTTGTCAGATAACTGGACACGTACCAGAGGGAAAGATATTACTGTATTACAGTGTAACATACAGTGAGCCCCTTAATGAGTATATTAATGAATGATTTGTTTACAAGAAATGATCCATGAGTGTAATTTGTATTTTGTTTGACCAGAATTAACTGGAAAATGCTGTATCTTTCTTTAGGAAATAATTCTGTTATACTGCATCATGGACAATGCTAGAATCTTTTCAACTCTAGAATGTATCATGTTTGTATACATCTGTTATTATGTTGTACATATTGCTCATTATGATGAAATACCTTTACAACATGAAAATTCTTGCCTTGTTTCTTTTGGACTTCTCTTTTTTCCTCTATTCTATAAAATGGCTGATTGGTGAAAACGAGACACAAAATCCAAAACAAAAAGAAAAGAACTGCAATCACAGAATACAGGAGCAAAAACCTAGAATCAACAAAACAAATGCAAACAAAAATTGCTGTAACCACTGGAAATGGAAGCAAAATGAAAATGGTGCAAATAGCAAGTATGAAATGCTGAAAGATTTTTTCATAAAATGGAACTTATAGACCACTAGAGGGAGTGTGGAGCAGCTGTTTTGCTGCATTTTGCAGCATTTTCCATTTTGCTTCAATTTCCTGTGGCTGCAGTATTTTTCTGTGTGAATTTGAACTGCATTCTTTCTCTACATCTCCAGGTACCCTGTAACATCATCAACACTAGTTTTACATGATAGAATAACCATAGATTGCCCAATATCCACACATTCTTGAAAACCTCTTCATTTTTCTGAGATCTGTGGTACATGCTAGTCTGCAACCTCTACTTTCTATTTATTAAACCTAGGCAAAATATTAAACGTTTGCTCAGAGTACAATCTAGTAATTATATTGGCAGCTGTCTCTGTATGTGTTTTTATTTTTACATGTAAGTTTGATCTTAAAGGGGCAGTATTATGCATTTTCCAGGCACATCATTCTATTTTATAGCACAATAAAGTAATGATGTTACCTTCAGTTGGTATAGAAATATTGTATTGACTTTAAAAAAAATTGACTTCCCAATTAGAAGCCTTGATGACGTAGCATCGACGTTACCCAATGTACATGGAGGGCCAGAAGTAAATTCAGCCCATTTATTTCTGTTGGTCCAGCATCAAAATGTCTAAAGTCTGAGTCCTTTACAGTTGCTCCAACCATTCAAAGAGAGAGAAAGATAAACGTTATATTTGTTTCGAAGGTAATTGATCACAAGGGAGTTAATTAAAAAAAAACTTGCTGAAAAAAAGAGGAGAAAAGTGGATCAACAATAATAACAGGAGGTGCGGAAACTAAGAGTGACAGAGTTTGCAGCACCATTTTCTAACAGGAAACAATCGCATCATTTAAATTGTATTTTCAGATATTTTATTGGACAGTTACTTAGAAAGACAAGCATTCATATGTAAGGTAAGACATATTATATTATTTTTATGCCCTAGCGTGGTTGTCCCCAGAGCGTTAATGTTGCTAGCAGCTAGCTCAGTGCCAAGTCATGGACAGAAAATATGTTTATTCAGTGGGACTTTACTACTAAAAAAATTTAAAAAGCTAAATAAATTAAATATATTGAATTGTTAATGCATGTCACCATGAGAAAAGCCTACTGAGTTTTGCTTAAAAAACCTTTTTTTTTTTATTAAAATCACACATTTTTATCTCATGAAGTGAAAAAATTATTTGCAAAACAAACTTATTTGTGCATGTCAGAAATCTTTTCTTGCTATTCTAAGTTTTTGTTTGTGATCAAAGTTTTGCTTGTGATTCTCACATCACGTCATGAGCAGGGCCCAAAATCGCAACAAAAGATTACTGGTGTGTGCAAATAAAAGTTTATGTTTGGCAAATAACTTTTTAAGTTCACGAGACAAAAAATAGTTATTTAATTAAAAAAACAAAACAGTTTTTTAAACAAAACTTTTTGTTTTAAAAAAAGGAATCATTACAATTCCAAAAGTTTTGATTACAATTTTATTGTATTTAACTGCATACTCTGTGAACCAGACCCTAAACTTACTTAAAGTCTGGATTGAGATTTTTCCTCTTCATTAATGATACACTTTTATTACATACATTGTATCTATCATGGTAATTCAGGGTGAGTTATTTTTAATTCTACATGAATATCCTTGTTGGACTTTATTTAAGTGCTATTCTCCTTCAAGATACATTTACCTAACGCTAGAATAAATGCAATGTACATTATGCAGCAAAGCAAATTAGAGACATATATCCACTATTGAGATGATAAGTTTTGGATGGGCGATGTGCCCCCTATTGCATGAGCGATACTGAAGAATGACTGCTATCATTAACGATACAGGGAAGAAGCTTTTTAGTCATCTTGCTTTGCTAGCAAAGTCATCAGCTAGCAGCTAGCTAATAGCGCAACAACAACAGCCTAATGTCTGTATGATAAAAATACTGAATCGATAGATAGGAACAGTTTTTCCTCACCTGGCTGTCTCCTCCCACTCAGTAGTTCTTCAGAGAAAGGCAGACGCAGAGGCCTGTCAGTGTTTGTTGTATTTCATGACCTCTCTGCTTAAGCCGCTACTCTGTGCTGAAGCAGAAATGATACTTCAACGTTTTCCGTTATCTGACAAGTCTACTCCACTTTATTCACCAAAAACATTTTTTTTTTTAATTCACCAAAAACTGTTCTGTAATCTGGAACATTCACTACGTTGAGCTCCGCAGTTAGCTGTCTTATCTCACTGCGCGAGAGGCAATTGCGTCATGCATCACAGGCAAAACGTCAAAGGTAACAAGGTGCCCGGCTTATTATGTTGTACAAAAAAAACCCAACAAAAAACCAAATAATTTTAGTACATGTTATTATGTGTCAGAAGAGGGGTTAGAAAATAATACTACAAAAGAAAAAAAAATTGACCAAAAGGGCACTTGGGGGCAAGGAGCAAAAGGGGCAGGTGCTCAAGCACCCGTAGGGTAGGCCCCCTTCTCTGCACGTGCCTGAACTATAGCCAGGTCTATGAGCCAGACAGGTACACGGGGAAGTCCAGCATGAATTTGGGTTTACAGAAGCTAAACAAATAATTTACCAGGAGATTCAAGCTCATAAAATGACATGGGTTAGTTTGGTGTTCGCAAAGCATCATTAACATAGTCTAATTACTTAAAATAGCACAACTCACTATTCACCCGGCAGAAACATCTAATGCTGCTTTTGATCCTAAATGTTTGACCCAACTTGAAACTAAATGATTGTATTCTCCAGGTTTTTGAAAAGTTTCTTCTGGCTCGTGGTTCGGGTTGCCACCTTTCAGAAATTAAAATAAGGGACCAGTCCCTATATATGTAAAGTGGGGGGCGGGGGTAGGGCCCCCTCCCCTGCTTTCTGAGTGACTCCTGCTTTCTGGGCTTGTTACTCAGAAAGCAGCTGGGCACAATATCGCAACACCAACACCGTGAGTCAAACAATGACTGGGGCAGCCTACTATATAAAGTATTCGGGGACCACTTCTTTATTGTTACAGATATACATTTGAAGAATACGGAACAAATTGCGTCCCGTGTAGGTTCAATATGGGATGCCACATTTAAAAGCAAATTATGAGACAGGTGGCAATCGTACTCGTGGTGTATGAGGTCTGCAGCTCCAGGTAGTTAGTACAGTTGTGGACCGCCTTGACACCAGGTCATCCTCAAGATTATAAGGGAAGTCTTTTTTTACCGAGATAATACGGATCATATCCTAAATACACGCATATTTTTTTAAGATACCTCTGCTGTTCCAGCCTATTTAGAGCATTAGCATATTCATTGTGATCAACTTTGCTTTGTTTTGAACCGGAGAAATCCCCTTCTGGCCCTCCATCTGAATTTCGTGTGTCATCCGAGTTATGTGACTGAAACCCAGCAATTGCTACTGATTTCTAACACATGAATCATAAAAGGTCTCAGAGGATATCTGTGTTTCTGTCATTGATCATGAATCCTCTGGAAATGCGGAGGAGTGCCATTCCAGCCGGGTCTGTGATCCTTCTGAAGAGGAAGAGAGGATTGAATGCCTAATGTATTCTGCCTTTCCAGTGCCAATTTGTTTTATCTGTTTTTCACTGATCCAAGATGGAACCATAAATTATGGAAAAAATATTGTGATGTCCTAAATGCTTAATGCTTCTTGTCTGGTCTCAAATAATCACAGCTTTCATATATTTTATTTATATCAGAGCACTTCTAACACATACTTAAGCTTAAGGGTTGTTATTAAAAAATACATTTTAACTCAAGAGTGAAAAAGAGACTTAATATAAACTAAAAACTCAAACTACACCTTTTAGTGTTTAGAGTGAACACTAAAAGGAAATCTTAGACACTGGAGCAAGGGCCTTCATGATTAAAACAGAAACTACAAGATCATCGTACTGTATCAGAAAAATCATATTTTATATGCTAGTTTGTCATCGTTTTAAATGTGTGAGAAAAATAATTAATCCATTTTTAATAAACTGTGAAACTTGACAATGTACATAATGTACTCAGCATGTACTGAATATCTTGGCTTCCTGCAAATGAAACTGGGGTTGTTGATTTTAATCTTAAATCAAGCACTGCTTATTGTGGTGTAGATCTTAAAGTGTTTTAAAGGAGTACGTTATGCTTTGCAATTAGTTTGTATGTAGCAACATAAAAACTATTGCCATGTACTGGCACCAGCAGGTGGCACCAGTGCATGGCAGCCTCTCCTCTGTCAGACTGCCCCAGGGCAGCAGTGGCTGCCATTCAGCAGCTTTCCACCATCAGTGTGTGAATGTGTGAATGACTGAAGGTTGTGCGAAGGATTTTGGAATCCTTTGGACTTGATAAAGTGCTATACAAATGTGGTGGGAAAATTATTTAACATAGCATTTACAACCATACAAACATTTTACCAGCTACTTTCGTTTTGCAGCATTGCTGGAGTTTCAACCAAGAGTGATTATGTTTGTTGGTTCTTGGTGAAAGAGTGTTGAAGAGCAGAGAAAACAAAGGTTGGAAGAGTTCCTGACAAAGCTTTGTTCCAGAGTGAGAGCCCTCCTGAGGACTGAACACACGAAGATGAAGAAGAGGAAGAGCTGTGGATGTCAGAGTGGTGAGTGGACCAGAATCTGACAGCTCAGGAATGTGAAAAGCATACTGAAGATATAGCAGAAGTCAAATGGAAGAAGAAGAAAAAAAAGAAAAACTAAAAAACATTAGGTCCAGTCTGATATTAAATGAAATGAGAATTAGCTGAGACTAACCATGAGGATGTAGATCAGTTTGGTTAGGAGCTAGTTGGGTAACTGAGAAAACATTACAAAGTAACAGAAATAAACACGAACTCCAAAGGAACTTCTAAGCCAAAACCTAACACTAAAGTAAACCGATACACAAATAACACAAATATGTATCTCAAAATAAAGGAATAAAGAAAGGAGTGTATGAAATACAATCCACCCATCTTTCCCTGTTTATCCTTGCAGGCTGTGGGTGGGACTGATCACATACAAGTTTTAGTTGACCTACATGTTCTGGCAGACCAGACAGAAAAGACTTAAACCAGTGGAAACAGTTGGAGCCTTTCTATTGTCTATTGTAGTTCATTGAATATTTGCAGCAGCAATGGCATTAATGATTCTAAAAATTAACTGTCATTTGTTTTGGTTTGAGCATTTGGTCTTAGATCCCCAAAGTCTTGGTCTTGTCTCGCCTTGACTCAATCTTTGGTTTTGAATTCTCCGCTGACACATGTATTTATCATTAATACACTTTTTTTTAAAAGTGCTCCTCCTAGGTAGGAATAACATGAGAGAATTGAATGGATTTAAAAATGTAAAACTGAACTCAACTTTCCAGTGCTTACTTTATTTATAATTTATGTGATAACATTTGTGAATATTCTTTAATTTAATTACCATTTTTAAAGTGTTTGTATTAATCTGCCCAGTTAGTAATTGTTTTTTTACAGCATAGAGCACCAAATCTGTTGATTTCATATGAAAACTTGAGGTGTAGACATAGCTCCTAACATATGGACCTGGGTCCAACTTGAGTTAAAGAGCTATGATTTTAAGGCTTGACTTTCTAAAATTACAGAAGGTTTTGAACATGGCTGATTTTAAAAACAGTGAGTTGTCATAGCTGTGTTTTATGTTTTTATTTATTTCTATAGTCTTGTAGTTATGTTTGTAGGTGAGAAGTAAATTGTTTATCTGAATAATGTAGTTGAAACTACATTCAACTGCAGTTGAATGTAGTTTTTATTTATTTATTTATTTATTTATGTTTTTATTTATTTCAAGTCTATGGACTTGAAAATACTTGATGCCTCCATCAAAAAAACATGTCCTTTATACAATTGTTGAAGAAGCAAAAATTATTAATAGCATTTTCGAGATAGTTGACTAAAGCCATAACTCAAACATGTCTAGTTAAGTTTCAGGAAGGAAGGGTGAATAAAATATGTTCCTGGCTGTCATTTAGAGAAAAATCATGTCCTGGGTGAAAAAGGAAATCAACTATTGGTATTTTTGTCATTGAACTGTGCACAGTAATTGCATTTAATCATATTTTTTAATTTACTGATATTTATTGATGGAACCAGAAGAGAAAATAGTAAAAAAAAAACATTTTGACTAAACAGTCAGGTTTAGTCATATCATCTGATATTAAATCAGATGATCTGATCAGTTACCTTTATACCTCTTACTTGAGTAATTATTAGATGGATACTTCTTACTTTTACTTGAGTAAAACTTTGTTGTAGTAGTGCTGCTACTCCTACTTGAGTCCAATTTTTGGGTACTCCACCCATAGACCCACCTATGCACCTACTTGTTACTTGTGAAATGACTTTGTGTAATATTTGCCTTCCAGTAGTCATGGAGCATATTCTTTGTTCTCACTGCCATACTTCTGCTGTCAGAAACAGCACTTGCAGCTGGTGCATCTACATTGAATGTTGTGATTCTTCTTTACCTATACATTAAGTATCCATATCTTATGCACTGACATAAGACTCATGCTGTGTATCTCTAATTTAAAAAAAAACAACAACAAAAAAACAAAAACATTAATTATGCTTAATTATTTGAATGGAGGTAGCTTTTACTTTCGCTGTTGATCATTTACCATAATACAGAAAATAAAGCTGGTTATTTTGTTGATTAGTACTGGTGGGTGTTATTTAACAGTAACATAAAATAGGTAAAATTAAGTAAAATCACCATACAGTAACGTAAGTGATAAAATAATTCCGATAGCACCTGAATGTAACAAAACTGTCCCTTGTCTGAGGTGTGCATTGTGAATTTGAACAAACGGACCAATCAGAAGCCTCGCTAAGCGGAAGCAAGAAGGCGTTCCATCACTCCAAACCAATCAATACGTAGCTCTGTTGTTAGCCTTCATTTTTGAATTAAGCTCTAACAGAATACTGACAATTTCACTGAGGTAAATAAATGTAAGCAAACAGAAAAGCTTATTAGACTCTTTTTGCCGTTTTGGAACAACATGCACTGACTGGTGCTGGAGCTTTTTTTGGGGGAACCTTACGAACTGGTTTGAAGAGACGTTAAGAGGAGATAACGGAGTTCCATTTCGTTATCTTTGCAACTCAGCAGTTAGCTAAGTTAGCTAGAGACTTAATCGAAGGTAAGTTGTAGGTCTGCTTTTTATTCAGATTTAAGGAATTGAATCCGAATTTCATTTTCTATATAGCCGCTGACTAAGCATTAAACTTAATTACTTAGCATGCACAACTATTACCTCATGTTATTCTTGTTTCTTTAGGCGTTTTAAATGTATATATCTCGCCATTCTTTTCCCTCGCTATTTAAAGTTTACCAAATCAATTTATGAACTGCTGCAAAGCAAGGAACATCAGTGTTCTCCTCTTTTGTGTTTCTGCTCATTCCCTGAAAGGTTTGAACATCTCAGGGTTCCTGCCATGGCTGAAAGCAGCATGCTGACTTTGGGGCATGCCCGGAGTCTGCTGGTGGATTCTTCAGTCTATGACTCCAGGATTGTTGAAACCACTAAGGACCAGTGCTTCGTGGGGATGACCAGTGAAGTTGGGGAAGGTGAGTGAGAATTGGCAGCGGATGTTACTTATTCTAGTTCTGTTTTTCTCTCATATGTCTGGCATTTTATTTTTCTATTGTGCCGAGTGATGATCAGGACTGTCTCTCAGATTCCTGTCATATCCTGTATTTATCATACCCACTGTGTGATATGGGAATTTACAGAAACATTGAATAAGTAGAACTGTTAATGGTGTGTGAAAAGGTTAGGACACCCTGTGATTTAGAGATTTATGGTGCTTGTGGCTTTTAATAGGCGACATGTAGCAAAGATGATCCTGAAGTAGATTACTGCTCTACCAGCCGTCACATGCTGCCCTGACTTGTGTGTTCCTCAAACACCTTTGGCCCAGTTTTAGAATGATGTGTTAGAGATCCACGACATATAAGCATTAGGCATTTTGCAGTAAATCAACTGGTCACATGATAAATTAAAACAAGCTCAAAGATTTGTTTTTCTCTTTTGTCTCTCTCTTTCTACCAAAAATTGGATGACTAAATTTTTCAGTCTAGTGCTTTGGTCTCAACTAGCCCCTTTTTTGAAGGACAGTTTTTTTAAGACTTCTTAACTTCTTGGACTCTCCAGAAAAACGTATTGTGACAGGCCTAATAAGCATCAACATTGGTATTGGCTTGTTAGTAATTTTAACATATCATTCTAAAACTGGGCCAATATTGATAAACAAATATTATTTCCATATTGTTGTTTATGTCTGCTGTGATGCAGCACAGCACTGTGGGCTGAACAGAAGCAGAGAAGCCATGTTTGCAGGGGTGCACCGATTGAAGTTTTCTGGCTGATTACAATCGTTATCAAGCCTGATCTGCTGATTCAGATTCCACCCCCAAATATAGTGACAAAGGTGCTAAGTTGGCAACAGTATGGTGACTATTGATAATGCAGACATCACCTGGTGGTCGCCTCTGTCAGTCAGTCCTTTGTCATGACATAGTAAAAAGGGAGGGATGATTTTCAGACTTTTGCAGAGGTGGTTAAGAACAGGTTCATGTCTATCTGTTAAGGATGCAAGTTATCAATTGAGTTAATCTAAAGGTGATTTATTTTAGCGATCGGCTAATGATTAATTGATAAACGGCCATTTTCTTAAACGGAGATATATAAATAATATTGGCCTAGTTTATTAGTGAATCCTTAATACAATATAAAATAGAAATTTTAACAATATTGGGTAATATAAATAAGCAGTAAGAAAATACATGAAACTTAATGTAAAATTAATTATAAATGCAATTTGGTTAGGAATAAATTGGGACACATCGACATTTAACCCCAACTAAAGTCTCACATTGTGTAACAAATCAGCAGCACATGATCAGAACACTTACACAGCATTCTGAGGAGAGATTGCCCTGTTTGAGCCTCAGACATTTAGCTTGATGAAGTGAGAGATAGTAAACATGGTTGGATATAAAGGGTTGAGATGACTTCAGCTGCTTATTAGTGTGGTAAGGGATTCAAACAGCCCCTAAAACAAACTGAAACCAGCCTATACACTATCCAAAAAATAGTCTGGTGGGCAGGTCTGACTGTTCAAGCAAGTTCACCCTGAAATCAGACAGCAAGTTGATAAAGGAAGTATTCAGAAGCACAGAAATGTGATAGACCCACAGCAAGTTTGAGCTACTTGACTTTAAATTTCATGCCTGTACAGTCAGAAAAAGACTAAGCAAGTTTATCTTTCATGAAAGGATGAACCAAATATAGTATTCTAGGAAGAGAATCTTATAGCAACCACCATCATTTAATCCACAGTGAATCAGAGGGTCCTTGTGATTTAAATTTGATATCTTCTGTCTAATGATTCAAGCTGAAGCATAACTGGGTCCTCCAGTGACCCAAATCAGTCCATTGTGGGTGGGCTGAGAATAAAGACAGCAGTCAACCAGGATCTTGATCTAGAAGGGGGACATGAAGCGGGGTGTACATGCAAGAATCCCTTCAAACATCCCACAGCTGACTGAGAGAACTGGGGCAGCTCCACACACTGAGGTTATTTCTACCTAAGAGGTTAAAACTAGCTGGTAGAGTGTCCTAACTTTTTGCCTCTGCTAGAATAGACTTTATTTAACCCTTAACTGCCAGCAGAAAATCACTTACATGCCAGTCTTTGAGGACACCATTGTCCTCGTGGCAGTTATGGGGGTGCAGCGATTTATCAATGCCGATTTCCTTAATTTTGGGAGATCTGTGATCGGGCGATTTTTACATATGAAACCGATCTTATCCACCGATGTTATCTGGCTTGGCAAAGGTCGAAGAATCAACCACTGTCCTCTTTTGCTTTCCGGGGGGAAAAGTTTGACTGACAGACCAGCCCCCCAAGTTATGTCTGCATGTTTACAATTAACAATAGTGACCTCACTGTAACCAATTCAACAACTTTCTTGCTATATATTGATATATTGATTCAGACAAAAAACAATGGTATCAGCCTAAAATCGGAATTGGCAGGTTAAGCTTTTTAAAAGATTAAAAGATCGGTAATTGGTGATCGACCTGAAAACTGCAATCGGTGCACCCCTAGTTATGGGGTTAATTAAATATCAACAATCTGTGTGGAAGTGCTTATTTTGAAATTTGAGAATATTTAAATGGATCTTCTAAAACATGAAGCATTAAGTTTGATCTGTTGATGGCAATACTAGAAGTGAAGATTCAGCTTCCCCAGGTTGTCATTACAATAAGTTGATTTTTGCTTGTCTATGTTTCTTTGAAGTTTTCCATTTATGGACAGAATTTTTGTCATTTTGTCTTCGCTCCAATTGATTGGTCCTTGTTTGTTACTTTGATAGAAAATGGTTGAATATTAATTTTGCTTCTGCTCTTTCTCAGATATGTTGCCCAAAGTGGAGACACGAGTTGTTCTGGTGGGAGAAGCGGGCAGAAATGAAGCTCTTGTCAAAGCCCTGCAGGTACATCAATCCTTTTTCCATTCAGTGATCATGGAATGGAGTGCATTCAGAATGCATCATCTGAAATCATTCAGATGATCATTGATCTCCCAAAATGAAGAAAATTGTCACCGATAAATCGGTGAACCCCTTGTATATATATATATGTGTGTAGACCTGTCACGATAACACATTTTGCTGGGTGATTGTCTTAAAAATTATTGCAATAAACAATAATATTGTTTGAAGACCATTTTAAACTGATGTAATGGTAATGATATAATAATGCATGTGATATCCTGCCAAACATAGATACACTTTATTTTCAAAAAATCACTAAACACTGGAAGTGGTAAACAAAATAAACAAAACAACCAAAAATAAAATGGGCTCTCAGTCTCCGTTAACAAAAATGCACTTGAATAAAAACTAAACACAACATAAAACCAAAGTGGAAATAAAACTATATTCAACCAAAAGAGTACAGATTACGAAGTCTGTACACTATCTTGCCCTTCAATAATAATTAGATTTAGATAGAGAACATGGGCATATTCGACATCCTGATCCCATAGTTCACTCCTCTCTTAAGCCCAGTTAACACTGCACAATTTATTTTACCCTGATTTTGCCCTTTGACAATTTTAGAACGCCAACGATCATCCTGTAGTGTGTGGTGTGTTACGACTGATTGGGTTGGTAGAAACGTCGTGGCTGCTCTGATCTAAATCAGGCATATTCAACATGTTTGATTGTCTTGGCCAGTTTATCACTGCAGCGTGTGGGGTTTTCCCTGACTGGGAGCGAGGACGCAGCCTGTTGAATGTGACAAGTAGCCAATCAGAAAGCGCAGAATCCCTTTGCGCCTTCTGAAGGGAAAACACAGAGGAGAATCCCAAACAGCTGACACAGCGCAACGACAGTCCAGCGGACATCGGAGACGATATGTGGAAACAATATTAATGTTTATTCAACATTTCGTGAGAGGAATATCCACAGAAATGACAAGGAGAGGAGTTGGAGTGAAATTGTTACCACAGTTGATAAACCCGGTAACTTTTCAGCTGTTCATCGTTAACATGACATAAATAGCCAGCCAATATCACAAAAGGTAGAATTCCTTCAATGAGGTAATAAGGCAATACATCACTGGCGTTCGTTTACTTTAAATTCACGTCTGATTTTCTGTCTGAACTCTGAATGTCGGTGAGAGAAATCGGTTCGTGTGTGGTGTGTAGCTCTTGCTGTGTGGCGGGACATCATACCCAGCACGAGTGAACCAGATCGAACCTGTAATACTTACTATTACTCAGGTTTTGAAAATGGGTAGACGATCGGCCGACAATTCTAAAATTGCATAGTGTGAGCTGGGCTTTACACTAAGGGAATGAGGAAGGGAGGGGTCAGTGAAGAGCACCAGAGTTGAGCCTTTTTTTCATTTAATGTTATCAATAGAATGGGGAAAAGGGCAGGAAGAAACGAGAAAGCTGATAAATTAAAATGAGGTCGATAATTTTCATTTACCGTGCGATTAATTGATTTATTGTTTATCGTGACAGGCCTATTATTGTTTTGACACAAATAAGTACACTTTTGGTGTGTTTCCAATAATCCGGCCCGAAACCTTAAAGAACCAAACCCCCCCAATGCCAAAACCCACGAGAGCAAGCTAATGTCTAGTTTGGTCCTAGCAGAGTTGGGTGTGTCTCCATTAGCAGTTTCTTCCTCTCTATGTGGGGATGAGTATAGGCAGGAACGTGGGTGGGTCGTGAGCGTGCAGGAGCTGAGCTTGTTGCTCTGATGATGTCATTTTACAAGTGTACCCTTAGGCAACCAGTTTCTCCAAAATCTCTTGGTCCATCTGTTCGTTGCAGGTTGCTCCATCCAGTTGATATTGTATTTGCTCTTCCTAATTCATAAAAAGATTTGGCCTTCCAGGTCTAACCATACTGTGATCAGTTTGGTTGAGATGGTGAGACGGGTCAACTAAAGCAGTCTCAATACCGAGCTACTTCCAGATTTGTACACCCTGCCCACTTAGTTGTCCCGCTGTGCAGGATCCACTAATGGAGAATCTGGCTGGGACTGACAGAGGGAGAACTGGTGAAAGCCACAGCTATGGAGAAAGGGCTGTAGTTATCTTGAACCCTTATTCTCCTTTGGTTTGGCTGCTTATGCTTCTATGGAAATCACTTCACACTGAAACGGAGAAGGTTGTCCAACTTGCTGGTCCTCTGTGGTTCCCCCCAGCTTGTATTTGTTGCAGATTGTAAGGTAGAAAGGAAAGCCAGACCATGGCTAAGGTTTTTATTTTTTTGCAGTTTATTCTCAGGTTTGTTCTCAGCAGACCCAAGAACAAATCGGCATCTGTCCCTTTTCTCCACCTCCCTCCTGAGGCTTTGAACATCATATACATTTTTAACAGGATGATCTTTTGCTCTTCGTCCATCCTCCTTTAGGTGTGTGATATTTGTTTGAAGACACCATCTTTAAACTTTGCAAGGACAAAGATTCCGCCCCATCTTCTTAGACCTGCCCCTCACTGTGTCCAGAAATCCACCCCTCATTGTGTTTTTGTCCCCACATGGTGGTAATTTGTATGCATTTGTCCTTGCCCTTCTGCAATTTTCTCTCTCAGCTTTCATATTTGCCCTTCTTTTGTTATGATCTTTTTTTTTTCTTTAAATGCCAGTGTTTGACCTCCATGTCCTGCTGGTTGGTTTTTTTCCAGGCCATCACAGTAATGGAGGTACCTGTGGTAAAGATAAGAGAAGGCGAGGCAGATTCCGAGGAGAAAATGATGATAAAATCTATAGTCACTATGGTACAGTACAGTGTCTGCCTTCCTGTGTGAATGACTGTCTGACACTTTGATGGGACGTTGGAACGTGCTGCATGACCCTTAATTCACTCTGGTTACTCATTCAATCACTCTGCATGATTAACTTGCTGATGCTGAACAGATTTATGGGTGAATATTTAAAATTAGTTCTGTACACTTTTACAACCAAGTCAAAGCAACTTTTGAACATTTTTTAAAAGAAAACCTGAGCAGAAATGATTTCCAATTATGGTGTCAGTGTTTGCCTGTGTTTAGGTACAAATGAAAAACCCCATATGACAGGGCAATGTGTCAAACACCAAATTCATTGTAAGTGGTAGTCCACATTTTTGTTCAGTTTAGATCTCTTGAGCTGCAACTTACCATGAAATGATTTTAATTTTAAAAATCTACATTTTAAAGCTGCCAGTGACAAGTTTTCATACTGATTTTAAGTGACTAATTTACTCTCATAAAAGAAAATTTATTCATGTCAAACTTTCAGGTTTATTACGACAAAAACATAATGTTAACATGTATATTTGAGATAAATACCTCTCCATTCCACTCATTATGTGGCTATTGGACCGCTGTTG
>NW_006800004.1:76874-79678 GCF_000485575.1 Poecilia formosa
ATTCTGTCCTGAAGCTTTAAGCTTTAACCTCCTCCATTGCCAAATCCCACTCTAGCCAGTTAATGTCTAGTTTGGTCCTAGCAGAGTTGGGTGTGTCTCCATTAGCAGTTTCTTCCTCTCTATGTGGGGATGAGTATAGACAGGAACGTGGGTGGGCCGTGAGCGTGCAGGAGCTGAGCTTGTTGCTCTGATGATGTCATTTTACAAGTGTACCCTTAGGCAACCAGTTTCTCCAAAATCTCTTGGTCCATCTGTTTGTTGCAGGTTGCTCCATCCAGTTGATATTGTATTTGCTCTTCCTAATTCATAAAAAGATTTGGCCTTCCAGGTCTAACCATGCTATGATCAGTTTGGTTGAGATGGTGAGACGGGTCAACTAAAGCAGTCTCAATACCGAGCTACTTCCAGTTTTGTACCCCCCTGCCCACATAGTTGTCCCGCTGTGCAGGATCCACTAATGGAGAATCTGGCTGGGACTGACAGAGGGAGAACTGGTGAAAGCCACAGCTATGGAGAAAGGGCTGTAGTTATCTTGAACCCTTATTCTCCTTTGGTTTGGCTGCTTATGCTTCTATGGAAATCACTTCACACTGAAACGGAGAAGGTTGTCCAACTTGCTGGTCCTCTGTGGTTCCCCCCAGCTTGTATTTGTTGCAGATTGTAAGGTAGAAAGGAAAGCCAGACCATGGCTAAGGTTTTTATTTTTTTGCAGTTTATTCTCAGGTTTGTTCTCAGCAGACCCAAGAACAAATCGGCATCTGTCCCTTTTCTCCACCTCCCTCCTGAGGCTTTGAACATCATATACATTTTTAACAGGATGATCTTTTGCTCTTCGTCCATCCTCCTTTAGGTGTGTGATATTTGTTTGAAGACACCATCTTTAAACTTTGCAAGGACAAAGATTCCGCCCCATCTTCTTAGACCTGCCCCTCACTGTGTCCAGAAATCCACCCCTCATTGTGTTTTTGTCCCCACATGGTGGTAATTTGTATGCATTTGTCCTTGCCCTTCTGCAATTTTCTCTCTCAGCTTTCATATTTGCCCTTCTTTTGTTATGATCTTTTTTTTTTCTTTAAATGCCAGTGTTTGACCTCCATGTCCTGCTGGTTGGTTTTTTTCCAGGCCATCACAGTAATGGAGGTACCTGTGGTAAAGATAAGAGAAGGCGAGGCAGGTTCCGAGGAGAAAATGATGATAAAATCTATAGTCACTATGGTACAGTACAGTGTCTGCCTTCCTGTGTGAATGACTGTCTGACACTTTGATGGGACGTTGGAACGTGCTGCATGACCCTTAATTCACTCTGGTTACTCATTCAATCACTCTGCATGATTAACTTGCTGATGCTGAACAGATTTATGGGTGAATATTTAAAATTAGTTCTGTACACTTTTACAACCAAGTCAAAGCAACTTTTGAACATTTTTTAAAAGAAAACCTGAGCAGAAATGATTTCCAATTATGGTGTCAGTGTTTGCCTGTGTTTAGGTACAAATGAAAAACCCCAAATGATAGGGCAATGTGTCAAACACCAAATTCATTGTAAGTGGTAGTCCACATTTTTGTTCAGTTTAGATCTCTTGAGCTGCAACTTACCATGAAATGATTTTAATTTTAAAAATCTACATTTTAAAGCTGCCAGTGACAAGTTTTCATACTGATTTTAAGTGACTAATTTACTCTCATAAAAGAAAATTTATTCATGTCAAACTTTCAGGTTTATTACGACAAAAACATAATGTTAACGTGTATATTTGAGATAAATACCTCTCCATTCCACTCATTATGTGGCTATTGGACCGCTGTTGAATTAGTCCAGGCACTTTAAAAGCAATGAATATTTATTTTATGTTATACATTTTTAATTGCCAATTTTTTAAGAATCATTTTTCACTCAGAATATTATATATGTATGTGTGTATGTATTTCCGTGCATGTACGTACGTGTGTGTGTGTACATATTAGGGCTGTTGTAAACGAATATTTTAGTAATCGAGTAATCTATCGATTATTCTTAAGATTAATCGAGTAATTGGATAAAAAAATTTATAAAATAAAATATTGGTAAATCTGGCATAACACCGGTGTTACTATCAGATATCAATATCAGTCCAATTTTTCATATTTGAGCTTCTCTAACAGATACTTTTTTGTAGTTTAGAAAACTAACCTATAATAATAATAATAATAATAATAATAGCTCACTTTCTAAGTTCACCTGAAGAACAGTTATACAAAGATCTGAAATTATATTCAATTTCATAATAGAGGCAGGCTCACAGATACGCTTATAAAAAATGTCTGTTCTCCAGCTTTTAGTTTATGTATTCATCTTCAGTCAGTTTAGTACAGGGGTTGAAAACCTGCAGCTTGAGAGCCGCATGCGCCTCTTTAGCGCTGCCCTTGTGGCTCCCTGGAGCTTTGAAAATGGAAATAGATTGGGGTGGGAAATAAATTTTTTGTTTTAATATGGTTTCTGTAGGAGAACAAACATGACACAATCATTCCTAATGTTTTCCGATGCTATAAAAATGTGTAGAATAAATATAAAATTTCAACATTTCTGTCAACAAAGATTTGCGTCATAGCCTGTGACACGTTTCTTTCAGCTGGGTGGGGTGTGAGGAAGGGGGCTGTGGTGGGCCATTGTAACAAGGCGGCCGTTTGCGGTTGGATTTTACGGTGCAGAAGATTATGAGAGGTAGAGTAAGGTGGAAACAGCAGTTGGTTTATTCTCCTCACAGCATCAACACACACCCTCAATAACAATCAATCCTCACACAGGTGAAACTACAGGCTTAAAT
>NW_006800004.1:79688-87250 GCF_000485575.1 Poecilia formosa
GTCTCAGCTGTGTTGGACCCAACCACCTCCAATTCACAGGGGGATCTCGCTTAACAAATCTCCACCTATTTAAATAAACTACACTTTATTAAATATAAACATTTAAATTTACTTTTTATAACTATTTTATATTTCATCTTACACCAAATGAAACACCACAAAAAACCCATAAACAATTCTCTCCCCACACTTTTCAATGGCCTCTCCTGGAACCTATAAATGGTGTCTGGACCCCCGGGGTTGTATTTGTCCAAACACCCTGGAGAGGACACAGAAAAGACGGGTGAGTCACTTAATATCAGCACTCCACACCTAACAGATTATGCACAAACATTTGCTCAGTTTTACCCACCAGTAGCTCATTGCTCTGAGTAACAATTATCCTCCCTCCACAGGCAACCACCTCACTTTCCAACGAGGAGCAGCTGTGCAGAGCCCAGAACAAAAGGCTACATGCTAATTACTAAAATATTCAATAAATACAATTAAAACTTCTCGTGTGCAAATTGTTATGTGCAAATCTCTGCTTAAAGTGCAGTGCTAAATAAAGTGCTTGTTAATAAAGTGCAAAAAGTGCTTTTAAAGTGCTATACAGTGACTTAAGTAAAAATAGACCCAGTAATGAAGCTCTCTTCATTATAGCCATGGATAGCAAAGGGGAAAAGAGGAAAATAGCCGAGGAGAAATTCTACAATTCTTGGACCGAATTTTTTGCATTCATTACCAATGCGGAAAGATTACCTGAACGTTTGATCTGTAGCAAGAAGTTATCAAATAACAAAAAGAGTACTGTACTTTCTGAACTATAGCGCAACACCTTACTATAAGCCGCCCCTACAATTGTTTTTGGAATTTAAAAACAACAAAAAAAAAAAAACTGGAAATGTACATGTATATATAAGCCGCACCAGGCTATAAGCCGCATGGTTCAAAGCGTGGGGGAAAAGTAGCGGCTTATAGTCTGAAAAATATGGTCATGTGGAAAGACATTTCCAGGGAAAACATGGTACATTAACTGCCGTGTCAAGATTAAAGTTACATCTTACATGCCCGATGTTGAGAAGCTGTCCAGTGATGTCTGTAAACAGAAGTCGCATTAAATACGTAGGACACAATCCTACCATAGGCACATTTAGTAACAAAGTGGTTGTTTTTATAAATTGATTAGTGATCTTTGTCAGTGTATATGTAGAATGACACTTAGCAATATTATTGTGTTTAACATCCTCAGGTCCAAGGATGGCTGCGTTGGTAGCATGTCGAAAGAGAAGAGGATGCTGCTATGTTTTACCCTTGCACTGACGTGCTTGGCATTTGCACAGAGTTTTTTTTCGAGTTCCAAAAGGGAAAAAAATTACCCTTTCCATGTCGATCTTCATGATAAAAGTGACATCAAAAATCTGATTTCTTTATTGCATTTATTTAATTTTATCAATGCAACGAAACATAATACATTAATATTGTAACGGAAGGTAAACTTAAAGCACCATTGTACAACAGAGTAGTCACGTGGTGCATCATTCCTTCCAGGACACACTGCAGGAAATATAAACATTTAATCATGAATGCTAATTATTTATATACTTAGTCATTTTGATAATAGGCTAATATAAACACTTGAAGCCTGTTTTGCCTTCAGTATAAGCCTTTTATAAGGCTTTTAATTTTTTTGCCGTTCCAGACAGATTAGTTTTTTTGCTCCAATATGGCTCTTTCAACATTTTGGGTTGCCGGCCATTGTGTTAGTCAATACTTTGACTATTAAAAAAAAGTAATGACTTTTATCTATTCTGATTTGATTTTTTAGTTTCATTGGCTAAAGTTGTTTTCTGCTTTTAAGTGTTTTAGCCTTTCTTTGAGTCAGCTTAAGAATGAACATTGCAATTTTATTATTTTTACTTTTGACATCAAATATTTTGAAAATGGCTCCAGTTAACAAGCTTTTCCTATCAGTTTTTGTTCTTATTTGTTACAAACTTGTGTTGCAGGGGTAAAACACATAATGGTGTTTTTTTTCAATTGTGTTCTGCAACTCTAATATGTTGGTGTTGACTGTAACAATGTAATAACTGTTGCCAGTTCATAGCTTCCTATAATTTTCCTCCATTCTCTGTTGCCTTGTGGAATATATATTGTTTAATGTCCCAGTTTATTTTCTAACCAGGTTAGCAGTTTGGCAGCATGAAGCTTTTCCTCCCGTTCACCATGCTGGAGGCTAACTCAGCCTGGCAGTTAGTATGAGACCATTGATTTAAACAGCTCAGCTGTAACTCGACACTCTCATTTTCTCGGTTGCAATTGATTGTTTTCACCAGTGCTGAATGCTATGCAGTATATAAAACTGAATAATTGTGCACTGGAGACTATTATTCCTGTTTTCCTTGATGGATTAAAGATCTGGGAAGGTGGGGGAAGCATTTCAAAACCTAATGAAATTGTTTATTGAAATCCTGTGTTAGAGCAGCTGAACTGGCATGCAGTGATCCAGTGCTTCTAATGCAGGGAGGAAAAGGTCATGCTTTCTGTGTACATGTCCAGAATCTGCTGTTTGATGCTCCATTTGTTTTTATTGAGATTTGTTGACATTAAATAAATGATCTAATTAATGAAAGGGTTTAATAATTTCATTAGTTTTTTTTGTCATATTATTAATACAATGGATATTGACAAGTACATGACATAAAAGAAAAGCCTGACTAACATGGTCAACAAGGCTCAAAACTGTTTTTTTTTATTTTTTTATTTTTTTGTTAGTGTCTTTTTTGTGCTCTGATCTCTGCAAACATTCCCTCCTGTTCAGGATATCAACACACCGTTCATAAAGACGGATAACGTCCAGGGGTTTGCAGATGGAGACAACACAGACTTTGAGACGGTGTTTGTCCTCACAGATTTCAGCTCCCCTGACTACACCTACCTCTACAAACACGAGAACCGCATCGTTGGGCCTCCTGTTGTGCTGCACTGCGCTGCTAAGGAAGAGGTGAGTATTTTATCAACACCAGGTTTTATTTTATGCTGGATTTGGAAAATAAGCTGGGAGAATTTGTACTTGATTAGTTTAGGGATCCTACAGAGTCTGGAAAACTGGATTTTTTTCAACATTTTCCAGGGCTGAATAAGTTTTGAAAAAAGCAAAAAAATTTTTGCATTTCTATACTTTAAATCCTGCTATCTTTGTTTCTTCCTCCTTTTTGTGCTTACTTTTTAAAATTTCTCATTTTTTGTCTTGCATTTCTTTGTATTCGTCCTCCTTTCCTTTACCCGATTCTTCATTTTTTACCTTCAGTCTTTTGTTTTTGTCCCTGATGTCCTTTCCTTCCTTCCTTCTTTTTCCTTTCTTTCCTTGTCCTTCCCCTTATCTGTCATCTTATCCTCTCGTTTTCTTCATCCTTTCATGTATCTGATCTTTCCTTTCTTTTCCCTTTCATCTTTTTTTCATTGATTCATTTCTTTCCTTTCTTTCCTTATCCATCCTTTCTCTATCACAAAGTGTCTGTTTTTCCAGGTTTCATAATTAAAGACTGACCGCTATTGAAATATCCACCATAAACTTATAGCAGCATTTACTCTTCAGTAGTCAGAGCTTCAGAAAGTTGAGTGTGAAGCTTTTCTTTTTATTGTTTTTTCCTGATAAAGACTTTAGGGTCATCATATAACCATTTAATGTCAGAACTGTTAACTCCTGCAGGAATGATTCATGTTCAATGTCTGACTTTTAGTCCTTTCTCCGCAGCCGCTCCATTTTTCATGCCGTCCTCTTTACTGCACTGCCATGCTGAACCTGTCGCTGTGTTTAACTGGCTTCAGGAACAAGGAGGAAATGGTGAGAATAATTATGTGCATCAAAAAAGGTTTAGTTGCAGTTTATCATGTGTAGAAACCATAAACTTTGTCTGCTTCTGCCATCAAATCTCTGGCCACAGTAGGTAGAGGTGCACCGATTGCAGCTTTCTGGCAGATCACCAGTCTTTAAAAAAAATCTGACCTGCTGTTATTATTTTATTTTATTTTATTTTGTCTGAAAAGTTACTAAGCGACAAAGTTGTTAAGTTCGCAACAATGGGGTGACTAGTGTGGGCCACCAGGCCACACGCAGACAGAAAGCAGGGAGAGGGAGGTAGAATGGACAGTGGCTGATTTTTAAGGCCTTTGTGGAGGCAGATAAGATCAGCTTCTCATGTCTAAGCCAATCACCGATCTCCCAAAATTGGGGCTGACTGGTCGGCCAGTTTATCGTTGCTCCCCGAAGTTCTAGTTCTGTGTATGTAGAGTATTAATCAGTTTGAATATTTCATTTCCTGATATTAATGTTCAAGGTTGCCTTGCAGAAAAGCTTGGTGAATTTGGTCCATCACATGGGTGGAACAATCCGGAAAGACTTCAGTGCCAAGGTCACTCATCTTGTTGCTTACTCCACTCATGGAGAGAAATACAGGGTCTGTACATTCCTATATATTTTATATCATCATGTTTGTGTCCGGCATGTATATGTGTGTATAATAATGTGTGTTCAGTTTGTTGTGGAAGACACAAAGTAGACATTTTTTTTGTGAATCCCATCAGGAATCGGACATTTCTGGGTTTAGTTTGCTGTAGTTAAAAATGTTTATGGAAATATGAAATGCTACTTGGAACTCGCCACCAAGATGGAAGAATGTGGAAAATGTTTAGCACTCTGTCCTTTACACATCCATATCTGAGAAAACAACCCCAAGAATTCTGAACTACAGATTTAGAATATTTATTGTTCTTTCTGTTCAGACTTGACAAATAGGAACTTTTTTTTAAAAATTACCCACAGCAGTGTAGTTGAGGCCTTAGCTTCCTCAAAAATATTTCAAGACTTGCCAGGACTTTAGAGTAATGGTCTTTAGGTCTGTTTTTTCCTTCAGTATATTTGACACTTTCTTGACATCACCAGACTTTTATTTTGATGGGTACTTCTTCTTTATACGGTGCTGTTATTAGACATCAGTCATTACATAGTTATCAGTGCATCATATATAGTACTTAAGGTAGTTAGTGAAGTCCTCTGAAGACAAATGAACCATAATTTATCTCCAGAAATTGTTTTTATTCTTCTTTTTGTTTTCCACCTGGAGGAGAAAGTTGTTATGTTTATGCTGAATGAAACAGAACCAGAAGCTGTAATAATGAGCTACACCAGTAGCTTATGGGTTTTTTCTTCTCTTTCTGTCTCAGCTGGCGGTTTGTATGGGAACTCCCATTCTTTCTCCATCTTGGATACAGAAGGCATGGGAAAAAAGAGACCATGTGTGAGTAAAACATCATGCTTTATTACCACTAGCCTGGTAAAAACCAGCAACTTATCCTACACTATCTGCTTTGTCTGGGCTCTTGACTGTTGAGAAACAATTGCTTCCTGGAACCGAGGACTGCATGGAACTTTTACATTTTACCCACTTACTAATGTTTGCTGGCGATATATGTAATGTGTCAGTTTGATGTTATGAAGCTTACTGGAAATGTCCTGCTCTGTAAACATCCATCCTCCACTGTGAAGAGGGAAGTGCTGATCTGAGCAAGGTGGTTGTTAATGTTAGTTCAGTATTTGGATGAGTGACAATCATGGACTGAACATCTTTGTTCTCTTTCTCTGCTGCCATTGCTGAAATTACAGGCAGACTTCAATTCTAAAACAGGACAGAAAATCAACATAATCATTCACAACTTCTCCTTCTGTTTGCTGATTGGTCTGGTCAAAAATCTACAGGAGACAATCAAAGTAAAGAGGAGAAAGCCTAGAATGTGCTGGAAGCGAGAATTTTTTTTCAAGCGGAGTTGCACAGGAAGGCAATGGCCAGGCTCTAAATAAACCTAAAAATCCTGAAAGCAGATGAAAAGACTACTGTATGAATATAACCACACCAGAGTAAACCGGTTTCTTTTGAGCTTAACACCACAATATAAAGTAGATATGCACCATTATGAACATTTGGGCCAAAAGAGGACATTAATAATGATGTAATGGCCACTAATTGATTTTTACTGATATTATATTTCCCTACTCTTTTGACACTTTGCAAAAAAAACAACCACACGATGCTGATTTCCCCAATTCTTCTCCGCTTCAGTTAAACACCCCACAATCCTTTTGTTTGTATCACTGTCACATAACCAAACAAATACCATGTGACTAACTCCCCCATCCAGAAACAATCAACAAAATGGTAATATATATAATTTTAATATTGAGTTTTATTTATCAGATGAACATCATTGTCGTAAAAAATTACTAATATCTGCCAGTACTGTCGTTAGTGCCCATATATTGCTTGCTAATATAAAACATCAGCATAGGATTGAAATAAACACAAAATAAAGATTTTGTGCAAACCCGCTTGTTTACACATGATCTGCGTATTGGCACATATGGAAGGTTCTGGATTGATGCAACATAGCATGTAAAACATGAAGTCTTTACTTTGCTGCCCCACAATTTCTTCAAATGCTGAAATGTGTTTCACAGACATTCCTGAGCAACCTTGTTTCTCTAATTCTTTTTCATTAAGCCATTTTCATGCCAATGATGAGGAGTTCCGAACAGAGTTCAAAGTCCCTCCCTTCCAGAACTGCATCCTCAGTTTTTTGGGGTTTTCTGAGGAAGAGAAGGTCAACATGGAGGAGAGGACTTTTAAACATGGTTAGTGATTTAATTCATATGGAGCTATTTTTTTCTCCTGTAAATTTTACTTTCTTACATTTAGCAAAGTTGTACTTGAAATGTATTTATTTTATTTATTTATTTATTTTAATGGGTTACTCAAACAATATAGTATGTCACCGAAGATATTATTGTTTAAGTATTTTCTCAGATGAAGTACTGTGTGCTACTGGATAAAGTAAAAATCATCTCAGAACCATCTTCTGTTTTGGAAAATGTCTTAGGGAACGTTTTTTTTTTTTGCCACATGGTATCACAACATTATGGTTTACTCAGGAACTACAGAGTTGTGTTTCTGACAGTGAAGTCAGCTACACCTCGGCATGACCAGTTCTCCACAATTCACACGATATCTTCACCACAAAGTCTAAAGTATGATATTTTAGAAGCTGACTTTCATAATAACTAGAGCCAAGCAAATGGCAAAATAAGCTGTAAACATGTGAATGATGCAAACTACAAAACACAAAAAATAAAGAACAAATGCACCAGAAAAATGCTGCAAACACAGAAGAAAGAAGCAAAAAGGAAAATGACACAAAATGCTGCTGACTTGCTCCAGAAAACTGAAGTTCTCCAGATTACTAGGGGCAGTCAATATAAAAATTTCTCGATTTATTTTTACCCAGTAAAAATAGGGTTTTGCCCACTCATGGGCAAAACCCATGAGTGAAACGATCGCTGGGACTGACTAGTATATATTCCATTGAGGGAATGTAACTTTAACATATTAATTTCTCATATGTTAACATAAAGGCTCGTTTTGAAGTAGGCTATAAACTGCTACTTGCAGGCATTGTTTCGAAGAACTCGACCTGGAGTGCGGGGTTCATAACGGACACGTGTGTTCATCTGCTCTACCGCTAGCAAACAA
>NW_006800004.1:87400-126646 GCF_000485575.1 Poecilia formosa
TGAAGAAAAATCCACATATAAACCTGAAAATACAATATATGAAAAAAAAATCTGAATGCTCTCTGGTGTTGTTCAGGGGGCCGGACCAAATGTCGTGGCGGGCCGGATCCGGCCCGCGGGCCGTAGTTTGGGGACCCCTGCTTTAGAGGTTCGTCCTTCACTCTGATGGATGGATTTCTGTGGTGTGTGACAGGTGGCCGATATGCTGAGGTTGGAGATGACCAATGTACACACTTAGTGGTGGAGGAGAACTCTGTGAAGGATCTGCCAGTGTCTCCCTCCCAAAAACTCTTTGTGGTCAAACAGGAGGTGAGCTCTTAATGTTTCTGTGTATTACTTCAATGGAAAGTCTAATTTAGTAAAAATTTACTACTCAGTCTACTGCAGAGAATCTACAGTAATCAACAAATTGCGTATTTAGTTTGACTTTGAAACTCACTGCAATACAACATTTGCTGAAAACATCCATCTATCCATTACAGGGTTTCCCCCAAAAACTTGCTAAGCCCTGTTGTTGGGGCGTCGAGGCGGTCCACCATGTTTTTGTATTAAAAGATGTTAAGGAGACAGAAAATGTAAAAATATTACTGGGTAATTATATGTTATGGGCAAACATCGCCAGTGAAACACTATTTAAACCCACAACTAGTCTTAAAAACAACAAACCAAAAAATATAATTAAAATTTATATAAATTATTTTCACTTCTGTTTAATCCAAATTAAGTCAGTGGCTCCATAAGGAGCATTTAGATGTAAGATTTAAAGGAGCTGGCAAGTTTACTTTGTAAAACTTCAAAGAACAGTTTTCATAGACTGTTTTGTTACCATAGCAACAATCTGATGCTCTTTTTTTTTTGTTCACAAATACAAATTAGTAAACTGCATTTTAAATGTATTGCTTTTTAGGTTGGCCAGTTAAAGTACTCCCCTTCTTCCAGAAGCTGTTAGAAGTGCTGATGTTTTTAGCAACAAGAGAGGCCCCTAAATCAAATTCTGCTCCAGGCCTCATACAGTCTTGGACTGGCCCTGTATGATGAGTTAAATCCGCTGCACTATGCAGAGATGCGCAACAAACGGGAGATTTAATTCAATACTGCTGATGTGGCTTTAGTAGCTCTTTCATTTCATGTCTTGAGTTTTTTATAAGGGTCACAGAAACTGTTCTGGTTGCCGCACATATTAACTCTGGCTGACTACGTACACAACACATTTGATATGGTTTGATGCATTGTGTAACCTGAAAAATAATACTAAAAATAATACTAAAAATAATGATAAAATAATATAAAACCAGCGTGATGCGTCACTACGAGGAGAGCGTGAAAACTCTCACCAGGCGAGAAAACTTTCGTGCATGATGGTTAGTGCTAGTTCGTTAACTAATACACCGGCCAACCAGGAACTCATAGATAAACTTTACAGGGAAGACAGAGCCACACACTGGGCAGTGTGTTGAGATGTAAACGCCGCATATAATTGTTTGTTCCCTCAACGCACCTCTGAATTCACTACAAGTTATTCCTGTGGTTTACATAGAGCTGCGCAACTAGAACTAAAGCGGCGGGGTTTAAACTCTTACCTTGAGTTCTCCAAAGGATCATAATTCCTCACAGTAAGTTGATGTAAATATCCATACAGGTCAGCCTGTGTCCAGTTTGAGTGAAAGGAGGTGTGTGCGATTACGCTGAGGTAAAGTGAGGTAAAGCAGCGGCAGGTGTTCTGACTATTATAACCTATACTTTAGGAATAAAACTGCTCCACCAGTGAAATGCTCAGAGCAACAGAGACGCTTGAAATTCAGCTTAAAAAAAATAAATAAGAGATTAGGTTTTTTTTTGTTTTTGTTGTATTATTTTCCTAAAAATAATTAAGACCTCCCCCCCTCTTAGCTTGGCGGGGGGGCTAGTAAAGCATGGTGGGCCACCAGGCTTATAATACACTGGGGTAAACCCTGCATTATCTTACACACTTATCCTGTGGGGGCAAGAGGAGTGCTGGTGCCTATCTTCAGCGGTTAGTGGGTGAGAGGCAGGGTCACCTTGGACAGGTCGCCAGCCTATTTCAGCTCCTGAAAACAATTTGTTACATTTATACATGAGACTTTATCATTTTTGACTTTTCATCTCCACAATTATTAACAAAAATACATAAAGGGGAAAACCGACTGAGGGAGATGATACAAAACCAGGTTCTTTGTAGGGATGCACCAGTTCACTGTTTTCACTTCAAATACTGATATCTGAGGTTTAGTATTGGCCAATGTACTCTCATTCAGAAAACTAGAGCTGAATTGACTTTCTTTTTCTAAACCCAAACATTAATGTACTGAATTACAAATTTATTTGATAATGCTGCACCAGTATAGTACACTTAAATACACCAACAGATTCACAAGCTTGGTCAAACGTAAAAATATGACTTTCATTTGTTTTGTAAGGGCAATTAGGAGTATAAACAGTCAGTGTCAAATACAGAAACTGAAACTAGGCTGGCTACCTCAGTCAAATATGTAAAAATAAAATGCAACAAACCTTTCAACTGGTTCTTGAAGTGGTATTAGGAATTCTAAATATAATGTTAACTACATAAGCATGATGTTGTACAGAGCACAAAGCATAGAATTAGACTGAATAGATCTGCGCCTGGATTGGGCACATTGTCTCCAATTCCCATTATAAACATTTTTCAGTAACAGGACAGAGTCCAGATCTGTCCATGTCTAGTCCTCTGCCAAGTCCCTTAAGATTCTATCATATATTTAAAAAAAGCTTTATTAACTTCTTTTCTTCACTAAAACCTTATCAGGATCCTGTTGTTAAACCACATTAGTGCAAACTGTTCATCTTTCCTGTTTGTAATCGACTGAGGACTGTGGTCTGGTTGTTCATGTCTACATTGTTAATGGCCATTTCTGTGCTGAAGTGGTTCTGGGGAAGCATTCAGATGGACGCTCGAGCTGGAGAGTCCATGTACCTGTATGAAAAGGTGAGTATGTTTAACCTCTCACACACAGTAGAAAAGAACTTGTAGCCACAATAAAGTGCATGACCAGATGTAGACAAACCAGTTGCTGATCTGTACTGCTGTACTGCAGAACGACAGTCCCACGATGAAGAAAGCTGTGTCCCTGCTATCCCTCACCACTCCCACTTCCAATCGCAAGCGCCGGCGTCTCAGGGACACCCTTGCTCAGCTCACCAAGGAAACGGAGATCTCCCCCTTTCCACCACCACGTAAAAGGCCGTCAGCAGAGCACTCCCTGTCTATTGGCTCTCTGGTGGACATCTCCAACACCCCTGAAACCTGCAAGGCATTAGCAGGTGAGAACGACACCAATCTGCTCCTTTTCCTCACCCAGAGAAGAATATGAAATAACTCAGACAGCTCTACACATTTTTTCACTGTCATGAGAGAATCATACCTACCCATCTTTATTCCAGAAGACAGATTAGAGGACAGTACTGTGACCAGGGCTAGGATAAGAAGAAGGAAAACCAGAGAAAGGAGGTCTAGGTCAGGCAGGGAAAGGAGGAGAAAAAGGTCCCACAGGAGTGCTGGTCAGCAAACCTCTGAAGATCAGCAGCAAGGAATGTGTGCAGGTTAGCTTCTGTTTTCAGGTTCGGTCTGTGATAAGCCAACATCCATGTGTGACAGCACGTTTAGAGATCACTATCCAGAAAACAAATGGAGTTTGTAGCAACAGTGCTACCAACTGCGCCACTGTGCAACCCCACTAAATATCCAACTTCCACAAAGTTCTTGACTGAACCTGTGTTTGTATTAAGTTCAGTTTATTTTCATAGCAATTGGGATCAAATATTGTCATCAGACACTTTACAAAAAGTCATGTAAGTTCAACCACACATTCATATCAATTAATCCTGGTTATTAATCAGTACGACGAGCATGTGACAACAGCAGATAATCACTGTTGCTGTACAACAATCCTTCATACAAGCATGCATGTAGTGACAATGGAGAGGAAAACCTCCCCTTTAACAGGAAGAAACCTCCAGCAGAACCAGAACCTAGCTCAAGACAAGTGGCCATCTGCCATGGCCAACTGGAGGTTTGAGAAGACAGAGCAGAAAAACAAAAAGAAACAGATGAACTAATGTAGGATTACTTTGTATGTTAACGAATAGTAAAACGTTAAAGCAGGAGAGGAAGTACCGTTGATTGATGCAGCATTATCTCAGCCGATGTCCTTCTCCAGGAAGGAATCACAGCCAAACGGAATGCCAGACCAGATGTACCTTCCATGGAGAGAAAAATAACTGAGGGAAAACATAAAGTTAACATTTGAAGTAACAGCAAACAATGCAAACTGGAGAGTGGAAGAAGAAGAAAGCACCCTGAGCCTGTAGCAGCATAACTACGAAGATGATTCAGGATAACCTCAGCCCTTAGAATGAAGCAGGTATCATTGGGTCACCTTCTCAGTGACATTCAGTTTAAATCAGTTTTAGAAAAAGAAAAAAAAAAACTGATTAATGAAAACTGAACTTACAATACTCACTGATATAACTACATTTTTTAATAGAAATATCTTTTATATGTTCTCAGTGGAGAAATTATGAGTTATTGGTGGCAAAGTGGCAAACACATGAAAACATGCAGATTCATACAAAGTATGAAATGACACAAATTAGGAATAAAAGGGGAAAATTAACAAGTTAAAAGAAAAATCCGAAACATTTATCAAAAATAGCAGGTTATCTTGTTGATCAGTATCAAATACATCATGATTTTACTGAGTATTATGTTAGAAGCTGAATGAGTCCTGAAACGGTCAACACCAAAGTGATTCTCCTGCATCTCCCTGGCTATATGAACACTCCATCATTCTTTTCATATTACAAGGTTTAAAGCGGAACCTGGAAGTTATGTTAATTAAAAAGGGTGTACAAGACATCTGGAAGTCTTGTCCTGTTAAAAAACCATTCTGTCTTCCTCCAGAGAGTTCAAAACCTTCTAAAAGTTCAACTCCGGTGGTTTCCAAGCAGTCAGCCAGGTGGCAGGTCTCCAAGGAGCTCTATCAGACCGAAAGCAACTATGTAGACATCTTAAACACCGTCCTGCAGGTGGGTGTTCTCTGTTAGCAGCTCCAACTCTTCTTCACACACTGGCTACCAGCTGGAGGGTGGGGGGATGGTACTCATCAGACAACCCAGTGAAGAAGAACACGACTCTGATCCTTTCTCCTCTGAATCCTTAAAAAAAAAACTGCTTATGTTTTTGTTCATGTTTTTGAGAAATAATTCAGCTTCATCCCTGATTATTTTGTACATGATGCAAAGTTTAGTTCTCCCTTCAAATATTATTGTATCCTGCAGTTATTTTTATTCAACCCACATAAATTATTTTTCAGATAATTAGTTAAATATTAATAACAGATTAAGATAACCAGAGGACAGTACTCTACTGCAGATTCCATGTTGGAAGGTTGCAGGTTCGATTCCAGCTTCCAGGAAGCTAGCACTTAATTCCAGGTTGCCTACCAAGAATGTTCAGTTTATTTATCATAATGAACTCCAACATCAGTTAAACTGAAAGATGTCAAAACAACCTCATGTTTCAATACATTAGTCTGAAAAGGCTTGCAAAGCTCAGAGCTCTGCTTTACTAAAGTAAATTTTTATATGTACTATTTATAATAAATGTATAATTTTAACAAGGGGTGATTTGTGTTTATGAAAAAATGCACCATTGAATGAACATTTCACCTCTAATCTTTAAGTCAAGTGCAGACAAAATCCCATAACAGAAGTTTTGCTTCTCACTCTGTGTGATTCTCCTGGCTGTTCATCAATCTTTTAAAAGCCTGATGACTGATTTATTTTCTGGAAGGTCGCTAAATATAGTGAAAAAGTTGCTAATTTGTCAACAGTGGGGTGAACATTATAGATGCAGATGCGAGCTGGTGGGCAGATCTGTCAGTGAGTTTCTCCAGGTTGTCTTAAATGTTAAAATCAGTAGAATGATGTGAAACACAGAAGAAGGGGAGTTGGAGCTTTCTCCCAGCTGTAAACATGCTCTTCTCTCTGATAATCTCTGCAGCTTTTCAAGCATCCATTAGAAAAAGAGGGCCAGGTCGGTGGGCCCATCTTGGCCCAGGAGGAAATTAAGACCATCTTTGGCAGCATCCCAGAAATCTATGAGGTTCACACCAGAATAAAGGTAGTTTTTGATTGTCAACCAGATTTTCTGTCTCCTGGGTGATTGTGGAATTTCTGAATGTTTGATGAAATATTTGCTCTCCAGAATGACCTTGAGGAGCTCCTCACAGACTGGTCAGAAGGCAGAAGTGTTGGAGACATCATTCTCAAATACGTGAGTTTAGATTTTTAATAGTAAGATGATGTTTTTACCTAAATATTGACATATTTCTAGTGGTATTTGGTTGTTTATGACACAATAAATCTGTACTAGGAGGGTTTTTTTAATGTATACTTGTTTATAATTTTTCTTTGCTCAGTCTAAAGAGTTGGTGAAGGCCTATCCCCCATTTGTAAACTTCTTTGAGATGAGCAAAGAAACCATTGTTCGATGTGAAAAACAGAAGGCCCGTTTCCATGCTTTCCTCAAGGTGAGTCTGTTCACTTGGTTTAGTCCTGTTGTGTTCAGGTCCACTAAATGAGAAAATGTTTCTGTTGCTTTGAGGACGTTTGTCTTTAAATGCTGTGTGCTTCTGGAGATGAGGGAGCACGTCCTGCTCTCAGTCTTCATATTCAGATCTGGGTTCCTTGGCTCTCTGCTGGTTTCCCTCTGTAATTGAAATAGTTCAGATAAAACAGGAGACTGACTGGCTGAATCACACAGAACACGGCAGAAGGCTGTTGCTGCACATCACAGTGCATTTCTTCATTTAAAGTTTTCAATTTCTTCATGAAGGTAACTTACTCTTGTAACAGTTATCCAAGATAATGATACCATTTCCTATTGTCCTGAAATTAACTTGATATTGTGGTGGCTGGATTAGGCATCAGGTTCAGTCTTTTCTGTAAAAAGCTGACTTGATTCCTCTGCTTTCCTCATGTCTTCCTAATTGAAGCTTGATTTAAAAACTTGTTGAACCAACAGATCAACCAGGCCAAGCCAGAGTGCGGCAGGCAGACACTTGCAGAGCTGCTCATCAGACCAGTGCAGAGACTGCCAAGTGTGGCCCTCCTCCTCAGTGGTAACACACACACTATAAATATTTCCCTCTGATCTCCATGCTTATCGTTTAATTTCTGGATTTGTCTCCTTCCACACCTGCCATCAGCCTGTTCTCTCTGCTGACTTTGTCTGTTCCTCTGAGCATGCTCTCTGTCGCTGTGATGTTCCGTCTCCTCCTGCACACCTGTCATCAAACTTTCCCTTTTCATCCTGATTGTAGACATAAAGAAACACACATCAGATGACAACCCAGACAAGATAACTCTGGAAAGAGCAATAGAGTCCCTAAAGGAAGTGATGACGTGAGTTGAAACGACTGACCTTTTACTATTTTGTGTGCTAAACTTTTTTCAGCTGTTTCATCTGTTTTTGAAATAATTTAGACCAATAAGATTAGAAGTCATCTGCTGATGATTAGTAGATTACTTCTTGGAATTTAAGGTAATAATATATATCTTCCAGGAGCCTAGGAGTTGTTTTCTAGTATAAATTTTATTTCTGTGAAGTTTTGGTCAAATTCTATTTAATAAAACAAAAAGAAAATGATCTCATGAAAAGGATCAAATAAGACATTTGCCAATATCTAAGTTTGTTTTTTTCACTCTATCTGTTTCTCTGCAGATCAATGCTCCATGAGGTTGTGGTTATAAAACGCTGTAAAGAAGCATGATGTCATGACTGCAGGATGCAGTTGTAATGTCATGGTGTTTTCTAGATTTATTTTAATTTAATATTTTTATTTTCAACTAAACAAAAATTACTTGGTATACATTTTATAGCTATTATCAACTTCTATTAGGTTATTTTAATTTTGGAGAGAAAATATATAATTCCTGGTACCAAAAGTGGTGCGAAAAGCGAAGAACATTTAGAAGACGAAGCAGGATTTTTGAAAATCAAGTTGGGATATTATACTCTGTAATTTCCAGAGGTGCAGATATAAAAAGTTACTTCTTTTCTTAAAGCTGTAGCTCAGTAATGTGTCTTCCTGACAGCCACATCCAATCTGTTCTGATTGGGTTGTTAAACTGACCAATCAGCTGAGAGGAAGAAACATCTTGTCATAATTCATACTTGCAAGTGGAAACTCGCTTAGTTTTTGTTTTTTTTTGCTTCATATCTGTAAACAGACCTTTATTTGTAATTATGTTTTACAAATAAAAACTTTTTCCAAGCTTAAATTATCAGTTTTAGAATCAGAATTAAATAGTCAGTTCTTTTCTGTTTAAAAGGTGTCACAATGTATCCACGACAACACATCCTGTTTACAGGAACAAAATGTACTGCAAATGTTTTATATTTTCAGTAAACATGCACAAAACAGAGTTCCCCTGCTTTTTTATTTCACATGGGTACATAACTGGATTCACACCTGCAGTCTGGTTTCCAAGCACAAAGTGCATGAGTGGAAGTTGTCCCACGAAGAGGGTTCAGAGTTAGACGTCTGGTTCCAGATGTCTTTACTGGATGGTAGCACCTTTGCAAAATGAAAAATTGGAATGCAAATCTGTTTAAAATAGAAAGTGATTGTTTTGTCTAGTTTTTGACTGGTGGTCTCCTTTTTACCTCTCTCAATTCTGCAGACACATCAATGAAGACAAGAGGAAGACTGAAGGCCAGAAACAAATCTTTGATGTTGTCTATGAAGTTGATGGATGTCCTGTAAGTTTGCAGATTGCTGCTGTTGGCATGTTTTCTATCATACAGTAATTTAGCCGTCTAGTTGTCTGTTAACCCTCCTGTTATGTTCGTTTCTGAGGTACAGCAATAATGTTCCTGGGTCAGTTTGACCCGTGGAGCCTTTAATTATGCAATAGTGTCAGAAACCAAAAAAATCCTCCAAAACATTTTTGCATCTGATTATTAATTCCAATACTAACCATTTCAATCAATATTTGTACAATTATGTTTTTTTTTTTTTTAATTTCTCACAAATGAAGGATCAATGACAACAGTTTACTCATTTGGACATAAAAAATGTAATTTAATTTTTTTTATGTCCACTGAAAAACCCTACACACAAAAAACAATTATCTTTGAAAATGATCTTTCATTAAAAAATTTTTAATATTACAATTTTAATCTTTTTTCAAGGGATGATCTTTATAATTGAACTTGAGACACGTATACTGTTCTGGGTCAAATTGACCCGCTGATTAAAATCAAGACAAATAAGTCATGCAGAGAGTATTTATGTTTCCCCCCACTTCTGCTGAGTGTCCACTCAGTGTGGGTGGAGTTTGCCCAAAGGGAACAAAAAAGGTTCCCATCAAAAGTTGTATGAACACCTGCTTTTTTGCAGTTTCCTAGTGAAGTAAAGAGAATAGTGAGAAAGTGGGCTTGTGTGTGTGCACATATGCATGTATGTGTGTGTATATGTGGTGAAATATGGTTCATAGTTGCAAGGAAACGTATAGAATTGGACATTTTTTTACCTTTTTTACCCTTCAACATGACTCCCGGGTCAAAATCCAACAGGTTGCAAATGTCTAAAATATACTATTTTCAATTTACATGTATAGTGTACCTATTAAGACAAATAGAAAAAGTTACACGTAGAAAAAATACTTCCAACTATTTAAAAACTATTTTTTAAACTATAAAACGGGTCAATTTGACTCGCAACGTAACAGGAGGGGTAAAGCATCTAGCAGTGGGCAGCAGTGAGCTGTATGTCACAGCTCACATAACTTGTTCCTGTTGTTGCCGTTCTGTTGTCAGGCCAACCTGCTGTCGTCCCATCGCAGCCTGGTGCATCGAGTGGAAACCATTGCTCTGGGAGACGAGCCATGTGACCGCGGCGAACACGTCACACTCTTTCTCTTTAATGACTGCCTGGAGGTGATGACTCATGAATCTGAACTTCATTATCATTATGTTGTCATATCTGACCAATGTTTTAGTCCTACTCATCTGTCTGTAAAGGGTTTTGAAGGATTTTTTCAGCTGTTTCTTTCAACATGACACAAAATTAATGAGCGGAAACAAAAAGTGACAGCTGTAGGATCAAACCAATGAGATTTTATTTATTTTTTTTCCTTTTCATATTTATTAAACTGCTGCTCAATGTGCTAATGGCAGAATAACAACTTACTGTTCCAGAAAACCATTTTATCATTGGTGTCCCTGCTGACTAGCCTTAGCATTCATAGCTAAGGAGACTCTGCTTTGGCGAACCTGCTGTACAGCAGCAGAAAGCAAGGGGGGGCAATGTGAGGGTCACCAGGGTGATTGGCAACGCTAAGTCCCTCCTCCTGGTTCTGATTTGTTTGTCTATTTGCTCAGATAACTGTAGTTGTATAACAGCTTGATAACAGCTGTTTGACCCTTAGTAGCCCATGTGTGTCCAGTCTGTCAGTGTGGTCACAGGAACTGTGTCGTAATTAACACAGGTCAGCAGAAAGGACAAGTCAAGTTGAGAGGCTGTGCTGATTCAGGAGTGAGAGACACCTCCTAATCAGCCAGAGCCCTGCATGTGCGTTCTGACGGGCTGTTTCACACAGCCTGCATGTAGACCGGCTGCTCTCACAGAGGGTGGTCTCGCTTCTCCCCTCAATCATCAGCAACTGTTGATTTCATCTCAACCTGTAATGTGTTTTGATTTTTGTCCTCCCTGTCTTCGCTCTGGCCACGTAATTAATGTGACAGTAATGACTCGCGTCATTTACCTCCATGAAAGGGTCATTGATTTATTAAGTAAACCTCTGCAGCTTTTCACACACTCCTAGCTGCACCCACACACACAGGTTGGAACTTTGAAATTGGCTCTGTTTTTCTTTCTCTCGCATTGCTGTCTTGTTATGTTTGTGAAACTGCGTGTCTGCAGATTGCCAGGAAGCGTCACAAAGTGATCAATACTTTTAAAAGTCCAGTGGGGCAGACCAGGCCTCCCCCTCCGCTGAAGCACATCGCTCTCATGCCGCTGTCGCAGATTCGCAGAGTGCTGGATCTGCACGACACTGAAGGTGACTCACATTAAGCATTAACCCCTCATGTGAACATGCATTGATCCAACTCTAAAGATACAATTAGTCTTTGGACTGCTAGGCCACTCCATTAGTTTCCATTGCGCATATAGTCAGGCTGTCATGCAACTATGTAAAATGGAGGTAGCCATCGAGATATATATATGTAAATAAATAAATATGTAAAAAATAACAGCTGTTTGACCCTTAGTAGCCCATGTGTGTCCAGTCTGTCAGTGCGGTCACAGGAACTGTGTGTTAATTAACACAGGTCAGCGGAAAGGACAAGACAAGTTGAGAGGCTGTGCTGATTCAGGAGTGAGAGACACCTCCTATACATATTTATATTTATATATACATATATATACAGGGGTGCCACACAAGGGGGAAAGTTATGACAATTCCAAGGGCCCCTGACCAACGGGGCCCTCTGCAATTTTTTTTTTGTTCTTAGAAATTTTAAAAAAACGGGGCCCTGTCAATTACAAAATTAATTATATAGTGTTTTCTAAAATTGTTTTTAGCAGTAAAAATTAAATGTTACCCCTCCCAGACCAAAAAATCTTTGCTCTGAACACCCATAGAATCGGCATGAAGTGGTTTGTTCTTGCTTGGAGTGCTTGACGGTGACAGTGTTGAACAGCAGTCAGTAGAAGACAAGAACGACTGTGGCTTTAGTCAGTAATAGTAGCTCAGGGAGCAGGTGGAGGAGATTGATTGTTTTCACAGATTATCTGTCTCATAACAAACTGGCACGACAAGGTGACAGCTTTAACAAATATGGAGAAAACATTTTTTTTATTAAAGTTATCTACTGCAGCTTGAATAATATGCAACTATGTAGCATTTTTTTTGAGAAGTCTGGATTGCTTCATGTATATTTTGCATGTTGCCTATGACTGTTGCTCGTGGGGAGAGACATTTCAGTAATCTAAAACTAATAGAAAAAATTTAAGCAACCTATTTGCATGCAGTATTTGGACTGTTGCATGTAAAATTCATGAGCAGTAAATATTGTGCTAGTATCAGTATTGGACCGAAGAAAGCAAGCAGTTGCAAGACTTTAAAATTGTGACGTTTTGATGGGTCAGATAGACTCCAAATTGTAACAGCAGCTGCGCGGGGGGGACCCAAGTAAATTTTCTTTGTCATGTGGCTCAAGATTCCAGGGGGCGCCCCTGTGTGTGTGTGTGTGTGTGTGTGTGTGTGTGTGTGTGTGTGTGTGTGTGTTTATATATATAGTGTTTTTGTATTAAAGGTGTTGAGTAGACAGGAAAAGTAAAAATATTACTTGGTATTTATATGTTACGGGAAAACATTACTTGTGAAGCGCTATTTAAATCCACAACTAGTCTTAAAAACAACAAATCAAAAAATACAGTTAAAATGAATATCAATTATTTGCACTTCTGTTTAAACCAAATTAAGTCAGCGGCTCCATCAGGCCCCCCAGGACTTCAGGGGCCCTATAAATGCTGATATTTTAACATAGATCACAGATATATAAATGTAGCATTTGTTTATTGAAATTATCAATGCTGCTGAATTTGATTTAATGGTTTCAGCATACATATATTAAGATTTACATTGGTTAACATTTAAATTTAAGATTTTAAGGAGCTGTAAAAGTTCAAAGAACAATATTCAGAGTTAGATTGGTTTGTTATCACAGCAACAATCTGATGCTGTGACTTTAAACTTTGAGTTTGAGCTCGGTTTGTTCAAAAATACAAATTAGTAAACTGTAATTATAATTTATTGCTTTTTAGGTTGGCCAATTAAACTACTCCCCTTCTCCTAGATTTCACTAAATCTAACACAGAAGCTGTTAGAGGTGCTGATGTTTTTAGCAGCAGGTGGGGCCCCTAAGTTAAGTTCTGCTCAAACCTCATATAGCCTTGGACTGGCCCTGCATGATGAGTTAATTGCGCAGCGATGCACAACAAACGGAAGATTTAATTCAATGCTACTAATGTGGCTTTAGTAAATCGTCCATTTCGTGTCTGAGTTTTTAATAAGAATCACAGAAACTGTTCTGGCTACTCAAGTTTGAGGGACGAGTTTTTTAGATCTCCCTGCGGCCGCACGCATTAACTCTGGCTGACTAAATAGACAAAGCATTTGATATGGTTTGGTGCACCGTTTAACCGTAAAAATAATAATAATATTAAACCAGCGTGATGCGTGACTACGAGGCGAGCGCGAAAGCTCCTCACCGGGCTGAACCTGCATGGTAAGATTAGCGCTGGTTCGTTAACCACTAACGCTCCGGCGAACCGGGACCATATACATAAACTTTACAGGGAAGACAGAGCCACACGCTGAGCAGCGTGATGTCAATGCCGTACATAATTCTGTCCACATTACAAAGATAAATCATTCTCACCACTCGCTTAATGCGCAAATGACTGCAAATAGACACGCGACTACAAGTTATTCCTGCGGTTCACATAGAGCTGCGCAACCAGAGCTAACGCGGTTCGTTCTAAACTCTTACCTTGATATAGAGTTCTCCGAAGAAAAATAACTACCCACACTGGGTTGATGTAAATATATCCATACAGGGTCAGCCTGTGTCCAGTTCTGAAAGGAGGCGCGTGGGATCCGCTCTGAGGAAAACTTAATAAAGCAGCAGAGGCGCTAGGTGTGTGATTAAATAAATCTTCTCCGCAAGTGAAAGGCTCAGAACGGAGACGCTTGTAATCCGGCTTAAATATTTATCAAAATAAACAAAAAAACTAAGTGTTTTTATTTTTATTTTTTCAATTATTAATTTTTCTAAAAATTAAAACAAGCGATGCTTAGCTTGGCCGGGGGCCTAGAAAAACATGGCTGTCCGCCAGGCTTATAATACACTGGGGGGGAAACCCAAACAACTATCTTTTTCTTTTCAAAGTTTTTGGGTGTAGCTTATTTTCAGGTGTGCTCAATAGTCTGCAAATGATAGTACATCTTCAGATACCCAACGGTAATCTCAGTTCTTCATTTTCTTGTCTGGCACTTACAAACTGGGATCTTTGTTTTCACTTTAAATTAATCCTAACTCTATATATCTACCCAGTTTGAAGAGTTTCTTAGCATTTTAACACATCAATGCTTTTGCTCTTCTCCTCCCATTATATCATCAGTATGCATCCTGTTTACACTTTTGTCATATTCTTTTTTTTAACTGGTATATTTGTACTGTCCTTTTATTCCTTGTAATTCTAAACTCTGTCATGCGTCTGTATCGGTGTGAATGTTCCTTACTCCTGTTTGCCTCTCCTCCTCTTCCTCAGAATGTGTAAATGCATTTGCCCTGGTGGTCCGTCCCCCCACTGAACAGGAGAACTTGTTGTTCAGCTTCCAGCTGGTCGGAGAGGAAATGGTTAAACGTGACTGGCTGCGTACTCTGTGTCGTCATGTTGCCAACACCATCTGCAGAGCTGATGCGGTGAGATGTCACCCCCACGAAAGCACACTCTCACACACACGCACACAAATTAAAAGAAGGGAAAAACTCAGACACAGAGACGAGAGCGGAGCTGTAATAACTCATCCTCGCCAACTTGTTTTTCCACACTTCAAAGTGAAAAAGTTTTCCTCACAATCAAATTGATGTCATGTTTTTTCTTTCACCCTAATGTCAAACTGGAGGAGAAAGTATTTTAGAGCCCATCTTGATAGTTGTGGATGAGGAAATGTTCAAGGTGAACTGCAGATTTCCACAGATTTAGCTCTACTATTTCACTGCAAAGCAGTCTGCAGGTTCAGCTGCAGCCTGTTCAGACACAAGAAGGAGCAGAAGAACATTCTTGTGGCATTTAGTGTGTTGATTTTTGTTATACAGGGTGAACTGTCTGTAAACATTGACGGGCGATGATTATCAGGAAACTCTTTGGTTCCTTATATGTGTGAGATAAGATCATGAGTCTGAGAGCTAACAAAACAGCAACATTTTATTTTATTTTTTCCAGTTGCATCAATAGAAATACTCCATTCCTTAAACTGGATGTAGTCTTTTGAATACTGTTTGAATTGTCATAGAAACAACTCAACAGCTGTTGCATTGAGGCCATCTGATTATATGAATAAATGATTTTTGTGTAAATTATAATCCAGAGGACCGGACTGGCTATGTTTTTGTTGCCCTAATTGTTCAGTTTTGTTGTTTTCTTTCTGCCACTGAAACATGACGCATTCTGACTCTGGTAAATGAAACCAAGCTGCTGCACTTAGGAGAGCAGGCAGCAGGGGGCGTTGTTGTCCTCCATTCGTTGTGTCACCCCACAACTGCATTCCTAATTCTTTTTCACTGGGTCAGCGTGCAGTGTGAATACCAACAAGACAGAGCTTTTCTGGTTAAAAAGCTTCTGCAGAGACAAATTTCCCTCTGGATGAGAGCTCTGCCTTGCATCCTTTTGCTGCTCTGTCTCTTCATGTTGGTTCTGCTGTAGCCATCTCCACTGATCACACTCTCCAGGTTCAGACTGATCAGATTGAGTTTAAAGTTGTGTTCATTTTTGTCTTGTAACCAGGAGGATCTGATTCAGTGCACAGAGCCAGACTCACTGCAGGTCACCACTAAGGATATGGACAGCACACTAAGCAAAGCTTCCAGAGCCATTAAGAAGACCTCAAAAAAGGTAACGGTTCATTCCTATGACTATAACTGGCAGCTTCTACCAAGTACACCACATACATAGGTCACAATAGGCCCATCCCTTTAATAATAAATAAAGTCCAGACATTCAGTTTGAATATCTGGAGATTTTATTGTCTTGATTTAGATATTTCACCTCTCATCTTCATGTGAGGTACATAAAAAAAAGTCTGTAATAACCGGTTTACTTGGGTCCAAAAATTGTCTGAGCGTATCTGTTCAGAATGGCATTGTATGTAGCTTTAACGCCATTCAGAATTTTATTTTATTTTTTACATATTTCCTAAAATTGTCACCATGTTGTGACAGTGTGTCATGAGAAATGTCGAGGTGATTGACACCAAGACCCGCCTCACCACAGTGAAAAAAAACCCACTGACTGTCGCCTCACTAACTACATATGAACAATGAAATTAAGTAATAGCCCTTAAATTTACCAAGTCACTTCATTCTGCTGTAAGTGTTTAAACTTAGGGAGTGAACTCCTAAACTTTATTCCTACCCATCATCCCGTCTTATTTGGTTTGCAGTGGTTTTCCACCTCATCTCTGAACTAGGGCTGGGTGATATGAGGAAAATCTAATATCGCAATATATTTTTGCTATATCAAGATACCATGATATATATTGCAATAGTCTTAAATGAGCTTCAAATGTTATTTTAAATTATAGACTCCTTGCAGCATGATGTCACCATGCATGTTGCTGCCCCCGTTTCCTTGCTAGACTGAAAGTAAGCTCATATATGAAATAAGAAGGATGCAGTGTTTTGGTATGAACTGTCTACACTAAGACTAGATAACAAGGTCAGAAAGTTTTAATTAAAAAAAAAAAATAGCAAGGGAGAGGGAAGTAGGTCAGTTATGCAGATGTGCTGTGAAATTAAGCTGTTTTTGTTCAGCTTAGAAATAAAAAGGTGACCTACACACAAACTGACAGAGCATCTGTAGAGCAGGTGTTTAAATTAGCTAATCAACAATGATTGTGTTAGTGTGGCTATTAGCGGCGGTGGCTAATCAACCACAGTGATCACTTATTAATAATCGCAAAATACACAAGTTTAAAAGCATAAAACTGTAAGGAACTGAATGTTCTGCTCTAATGTAGGATAATGTTTGAGTGTATTTGGTGCTGAATCCTGATACATAAAGTTGCGTTGTTGACAGTTGTTATGGCAACAAGCCTGCGTGTAGTGTAAAGCCTACAGAGAGCGAGGGGAAAAAAGAATGAGTGGTTTTGAGGTATTTTTTCCCATTGCATAGCATTAAATGAATCATAACTAGTCCATACAGGTTTCACTGTAATGGACTAGTTCTATCGTGGCAGCGCGGCTATGAATGGCATGTAAAAGAATAGTCTGATTAGCAGTGGTGGTACTTAAGCACAGTAATATGTTACTGTACTTAAGTACAATTTTCACTTAACTGTACTTAAGTAGATTTAATAATGTACTTATGAAAGTATCTGTACTTTCTACTTCACTACATTTCTACAAAACCGTCGCGTTACACATTACATTCAATTCGCATTGCGCTTTTTTTTCCTTTAGAATGTGAAGTTCAGGGACTTAACATGGCCCTGTAAAATCCAAGCAATAACGTGACTTACTAATTCCGTGTGTGTGTTGTCACCCATCGCCACCCCCTCTCACTTGCACACGGCGCTCCAAGACATTCGTAGTGGTTTCCTCTGAGTGGGAGAAGACGTCTGTCTAATTTTCAATAATACAATTCCGCTACATAAATCATAAGATATGGCGACATTTAAAATCAGCAGCGCTTCGTCCAAATTTTAGTGTCACTTGGAAAGGAAGCTTAAAAAGGTAAGCTATGTGGACCTGATGTTAGCAAAGCTAGCTGTACAGAGACACATATGTTGCATCTGCGATGAAAAAAAGTTGTCACTCATGCGCTGAATTACTGTGTGGAGGTGTATACATGTCGTATATATGGGACAACGCTGTGACCAAAGTCTGCAATATAGTGATGCGACATTCAGGAATGATTCGATTCTTCTGGATGGATCTTTACTAAGTACTATAGGACTGAAGCCTCACTGAGAGTCTTTCTTTGTTCTTGTGATGCTCTGCATACACTGCAGTAGCTATTATTATTTTATTTAATTAAAAAATATATAGATTTATTTAATTGGCGAATAAACAAACAAGAGTGTTAGAACATGGAGCATGCTCATTGCTCTTTGATTGTTTTCCTCTCCTATCATAGTGGCAGACATTGCAGCAGGAGAGAGGGTGAGAACAGTCACAGCGCTAATTCTGCTTAGTTAATTCATGCTTGTTCCTTGGTCAGTGTTCATAGTTAAGCGTTGTTTACCGTTAACATAGCAATTAAGAGTTGCCTTAATTGCTATGTTTAATAGTGCAGGCAGTTGTGGTATCTGACATGAGCAACCGCCCAGGGCGTTATCTTTTTAGGGATGGCAGGAGACCTCCGTGGATTGTGGCACAGAGATGGAAGCAAAGCAGAATGAAGAGTTTGAATTGATAATGATACTGGTTAAATTTTCTTCAGCCCTAAGTATTTAATATCTAGGTGTTTTATGGGAATGTGGATCTTTCAGATCAATTTGAGAAGAAATTTTGATAGATACACTTCATTTTATTGTGTCATGTAGCATGGGGCGCTTGACTTGGTCTCGGGTTAGGTGGTCTTGACTACCTAACCCTTTCCATCCCCTTTCAAGTGAAAGGGGATGGAAAGATCCAAGTGGGTTTCTTTCAAAATAAATGCCATTAGTGGCAAAAAAATTAAGTTCATGCTATGTTAGGACAGGAGACCAGATGTTTCCATCCCCAAAATTATTTATCTTTTATTTATTAATTTTATTTCGAACAGACAGGGAAGACAATCAAAAAATAAAAAAATAAAATGGAATAGAATGAAACAAACTTAAGAAAGTTTGTTTCTTAAGGTAAAACAATAAATAAAAGGTAAATATAAAAGGTAAAACAAATTATTTTGCCCAAGTGACATGCAAATTTTATATTTTCTATTCGAAAAGGAGCAGGTAGAAGATACAATATCTTATGTCCTGCCCCTTTCCTACTTATCATTTTATAATCAGTTAACTGTCAGAACATCAAAAAGAGACAACTTTTTCCACTTTACATGATATCTAAATATGTACAATTAATTAAGCACTATATCATCAAAAGTATTTATAGACTATAAAATGGTCATCTTATAGAACATATTTTGAAATAAGCTCCTTTTAATCAGTTTTTTAAGCTGGTTTATATTTGTACTTTTTTGTTAACAATTTTATTGAGGGATCAGACTTGGACAATGAAACATCAGCAATACAAATTTGTCCTCGTTTATCCATATGTGAACATAAAATATAAGACAATACGAAAAACAAAACAGAAATTACATCAACAAAAACATTCCCATAGCCTACCCCCTCCTTTTCCCTCCCTTTCCCTAGGACTTATATCTTAACACACCGAGGCTCAAATCCAATCCTCTTCAAATAGAGTTATCAATATATTGCCGAAGGGGTTGCCAAGTTTTATTAAATTGCTTTAAATTATTTGCTAATGAGAACCGTAATCTTTCCAAATGAGAGAGCCTTACCATTTCCTCAAGCCATAACTTAACAGATGGAACTTCTGCTTTTTTCCAAAACATCAACACTAGTTTTTTCCCTATGACAAAGGCATAAGATAATAATTGTTGTTGGCATTTATTAAATTGAAAAAGCTGACCAGAAACTCCAAGTACAATCAGAAGTGGTTCCATCCTCAGCTCTGTATGGAACATATCTGATAAAGTTTTGAATATACCAGACCAAAATGGGGTTAGTTTGGTACACAAAGAGTAAGAGTGGAGAAGCGTGGCTTCTTCAATATGGCATTTATCGCACAACGGGGATGTTAGGGAAAATTTTATGTAGTTTCACCTTACAGTAATGGAGTCTGTGAATGATTTTAAATTGAATAAGACAGTGTCTGGAGTTAGCAGAGCACTTATGTATATTCTCTAAAGCAGCCTTCCAGAGTTCATCACTTATCTCGGTTCCCAATTCCTGTTCCCAGCCTGTTCTAAGGCCCTGCGTGGANAATTTAGTTTTATCTAAATTTAGTGATAATTTATTGTTTTTAAACCAATGTTGTAGTTTTTTCATTTCTGTATTGAACACCTCTGAGAGTTGTTGAATGTTTTCTCCAGTACAGAAAATACTTGTCATCTGCAAATATAATATAAGGTTTGATACTTTGTCTATGTCATTTATATACAAATTGAACATTTTGGGCCCCCACACTGATCCCTGTGGAACCCCACAAGTTATGTTTAGTAAGTCCGACTTCTAAACATCTAATTCCATAAATTGTTTCCTTTCTCCAGTGTAGCTTCTAAGCCAGTTTAATGCCACCCCTCTAATTCCATACCTTTCCAGTTTTTTTTAAGTAAGATGTCATGATTGACGGTATCGAAGGCTTTTTTGAAATCCAGAAATACACCAATTGCAAATTTCCTTTTATCCATACTGCCTGATTTCTTCTGTTAACGCCATCAGTGCCATTGAAGTTGATCGGTTTTCTTTAAAGCCATACTGACAATCTATCAGAATGTTTTGCTTGTCAATGAAATTATCTAACCTTTTACTAAACACTTTTTCTTGTATTTTTGAAAATTGACAAAAAAGGGACAGGTCTATAATTATTAAAAATATGCTTATCGCCAGATTTAAATAGAGGAATAACTTTTGCAATTTTCATTGCATTTGGAAATGTTCCAGTTATGAATGACTAGTTGCAGATGTAAGTCAGTGGGTCTGCAATATCAGAAATTATCTTTTTTATAAGTTACATGTTAATTTCATGTTAATACATGTTAATTTATATAAACATTTGATCCATTTAATTTCCTCCCTTGTTTTAGGAGTTCATTTTTATCTTTCCTGTTTGTAAACCTCATTACAATGGCAGGTTTAACTACTTTGTTTTTTTGTGGAAGAGGATGACAAGCTTCAATGCCATTATTATCAATGATGATGCCCTTTTTACTGAAGAATGTTATTACCCGTTTTTCAAATATCCTTGATCTTCATCCCTTTCTTCAGTGCTATTTGCCTCTGTCACGGCCCGGGTATATGATCGTGGCTTTGTTTCCAACCCACTAATTACAACATCATTCATTCGACTGTATTGTTCTAAGTCAGCCACACGATGGTCCAGGAAGGCTTGTCTTTCTCTACATTCTGTCTCTTCAATTTTTTAACCTCCCCCATTAAGTTCATAATATATTTTTGCTATCTCATCAGACATAAAATCCAAGGATTTCTTTATCTCTTCAAACTCTTCCTCTGTCATGGATCGTTCGTATTTCTTTTCGACATTTCCGTTTAATCTGAACAAGTTGATGGTCAGGCGTTGCAGGTCCAGCTCAGGTGTTGTCGCAGCAGCTCAGGTGTTGAGCATAGAATCACATATTTAAATCTAAACTATGTTACAGAGAGTAAACACAATTAAATACAATATGTACACTTAATGATATTGTATTAGCAATTAGGTAATGCATTCAGCAAGTACTTTTACTTTTAATACTTAAGTATTTTTAAAAGCCAATACTTTTTTACTTTTACTCAAGTAACAATGTTAATGTGGTACTTTGACTTTTACGTGAGTACATTTTTGTCTGTGTATTTGTACTTTTACTTAAGTAAATTTTTTGAGTACTTTCTCCACTGCTGATTAGGTGGTGAAATAAATCTGTGGTTCAACCTTTTGTGGCAATAGTTTGATAACATGTTTCGCAAATTACCTCATTTTGTTCGACATCCTCCATATAAAATCCAAACCACTGCCAAATTATTGATCCAGCGGTGTTTCTCTTCGGAACTAGACTAGTTCATCTGATTCCTCTTCAGTTATTGTCTCGTTCACGGCTCGCCTCAAACTCCCTCTGTCACCATGTTGTTCGGTTTTCTCCGCGCAGCGTGATCGGTAGAAAATTTCCGGGTTGGGAGGGGCAAGGGACAAGTGATGCATTCATAGGGTGTCGGATAAACCATACTCGCAGTGAATTTGACGGCGAAAGTTTATCATTTGAACGATAATTTATACTCGATGGTTGCGATATAGCCATTTTAACTATCGTAAATTGAAAATTTCGGGATACATCGAGTATAACTCGATATATCCCCCAGCCCTACTCTGAACCATCTTTTTCTTTTTTCTTTTTCTCTTGAAACTCAGAGAGTCTGTTCTCCTGGGCTTTTGAGGTATAAGTAAATGAAGCTCTTGGTCCATTTTAATAGATAACTTCACAAATGTTGTATCATGAGCTGTTATGCTAAGTGTCCTCATCTGTGGTGCACACATATATGAAAAGTATTTTTATCTTTTATGATTTTTTTATTTTAATTTTTTTTTTTGTAGACTGGATAGAGTCTGAGAGCAAATGGGGAAGGAGCATTGGTGTAACTAGGGAGGTTGTGGATTGAAAGTTTTGTCCAAATGTACTGCTTCATTTTTTGACATTGGGCCACTGAAAGAAAGAAGCCATTACTCCAGAAGCAACATAAAACATGGCCTATAAAGATGTATGATGTATCTCAGATACATCAGTTCTGTCAGCGGGAATGATCCAGAATTCCAGCAAGCTGTTCTGAGAAGCTTCTGCAAGGAAAACGTTTGTCAGAACTATTACCGTTTATAAGAGAGTTCTACAGAAAATTAAGGTAACTTTAAGACTAACTAAAGTTACTAAAACCTCAAAATATTTTCATAAATACTGTTATTGTTCATCACTTGCTATCTTAGCACCTCCTTACTAACGTGGTTGGGATGTTTCTCTGTTTGAAGGGATTTCTTTTATGTTCATAAAAAGACTGAGATGGTCAGTTCTCTCTGCAGCTTTAACTGTCTGACTGGAAGAGTAAAAAAAAGAAATCTAAGATCAGTAAACCCTTGCTTACTGTAACAGTTTGCAAGGATTTGGAGTTTTATGTTAATCATAACTAGTGTACACTGATTGGCCAATCAATTGATTGTCCCAGATTTTCTTAATTTTTGGTAAACAGTGATCGGCCGGTCTTATCTACTAAACAAAGGTTTGAAAATCAGCCCCCCGACCACCAGGTTACCTCTACACTGGACGGTTAGCAGTCACCCTACTGTTGCCAACTTAGCAACTTTGATGATGTATATAAAAATATTGGTATCAGCCAAAGTGGAAATCTTCAGGCTTCAGTGATTAAAGATCTTTGGATCCGCCAGAAACTACAATCAGTGCACCTCTAGTCGTAAGAGCTTCATAGAACCATGACCCAAACTAGTTTTTGTTGGTTTCTTCATGATGAAATTAGCCACCATGTTGCTTTTAAGAAAACTAACAGACATGTCTTAAAAACAAAAACACATAACTTGTTTGTTGTTTCATTTAGGTAACAAGGGCGTTTTCTTTCACTAAGACCCCCAAGCGTGTCCTCCAGAGGGCCTTCTTGGCTAACACCACTCCAGATGAGAAAAGTCAGAGGCTGAGCTGTGAGAACCGGGTCTGCAGCAGCTCAACGTTGACTGTAAGTCTAATTTATTTTTATTAGTCTGTCGTAGAGATGACCTTGCTACTGACAGACTTTGTGCATGTGGCATTCTTTTTATTTAAAATATTTGTCATGTTTGAACATGCACACAGTGCTGATGTGATTTCTGTTCTGACTAAATAGGGACCAATCTGTGGCTTTGTTTTTGCTGGGCTTGCCTAAAATCTTAGAGATCAAAATAATATGGTGAGTTGTTCCTCTTCATGGAACTGATTACAAAGTAAATATTTATTCTTAGTTATTAGTGTGTTAGTTATCTTTTAAGCAAATCAAGTGGTTTCCTAACATTGGGACTTTGTTCCTTAAACCAGATTGCTGCTCTTGATTCATGAGAATGGATCTCTGCTTTTTGTGTTGTTGCTACAAGAGGCTNGGGAATGATCCAGAATTCCAGCAAGCTGTTCTGAGAAGCTTCTGCAAGGAAAACTTTTGTCAGAACTATTACCGTTTATAAGAGAGTTCTACAGAAAATTAAGGTAACTTTAAGACTAACTAAAGTTACTAAAACCTCAAAATATTTTCATAAATACTGTTATTGTTCATCACTTGCTATCTTAGCACCTCCTTACTAACGTGGTTGGGATGTTTCTCTGTTTGAAGGGATTTCTTTTATGTTCATAAAAAGACTGAGATGGTCAGTTCTCTCTGCAGCTTTAACTGTCTGACTGGAGGAGTAAAAAAAAAAAGAAATCTAAGATCAGTAAACCCTTGCTTACTGTAACAGTTTGCAAGGATTTGGAGTTTTATGTTAATCATAACTAGTGTACACTGATTGGCCAATCAATTGATTGTCCCAGATTTTCTTAATTTTTGGTAAACAGTGATCGGCCGGTCTTATCTACTAAACAAAGGTTTGAAAATCAGCCCCCCGACCACCAGGTTACCTCTACACTGGACGGTTAGCAGTCACCCTACTGTTGCCAACTTAGCAACTTTGATGATGTATATAAAAATATTGGTATCAGCCAAAGTGGAAATCTTCAGGCTTCAGTGATTAAAGATCTTTGGATCCGCCAGAAACTACAATCAGTGCACCTCTAGTCGTAAGAACTTCATAGAACAATGACCCAAACTAGTTTTTGTTGGTTTCTTCGTGATGAAATTAGCCACCATGTTGCTTTTAAGAAAACTAACAGACATGTCTTAAAAACAAAAACACATAACTTGTTTGTTGTTTCATTTAGGTAACAAGGGCGTTTTCTTTCACTAAGACCCCCAAGCGTGTCCTCCAGAGGGCCTTCTTGGCTAACACCACTCCAGATGAGAAAAGTCAGAGGCTGAGCTGTGAGAACCGGGTCTGCAGCAGCTCAACGTTGACTGTAAGTCTAATTTATTTTTATTAGTCTGTCGTAGAGATGACCTTGCTACTGACAGACTTTGTGCACGTGGCATTCTTTTTATTTAAAATATTTGTCATGTTTGAACATGAACACAGTGCTGATGTGATTTCTGTTCTGACTAAATAGGGACCAATCTGTGGCTTTGTTTTTGCTGGGCTTGCCTAAAATCTTAGAGATCAAAATAATATGGTGAGTTGTTCCTCTTCATGGAACTGATTACAAAGTAAATATTTATTCTTAGTTATTAGTGTGTTAGTTATCTTTTAAGCAAATCAAGTGGTTTCCTAACATTGGGACTTTGTTCCTTAAACCAGATTGCTGCTCTTGATTCATGAGAATGGATCTCTGCTTTTTGTGTTGTTGCTACAAGAGGCTGTCTGCTGTGTTTTGGTTTTTGCTATATTTCCTGTGTGTACATATGAGAAGATGAAACCTAATGAATCAAACTTAATACAAACTTTGAGACGGTCATTCCTCCTGAACAGTTTTTTCCTACTGATGGTAATGGACCCTGTGTCTCTCCATTTCCACTCTCGAGGAGGTGGACTTTCTCAGCAGTGACTGTGCATTGGTTCTCCTCTGATAAACTATTCCAAAACAATGTTTCTTTGGATTCTCTAATTCACACAGTTGTTTCTAAATCCAAATGATGGCCTGAAGTAGGAACAGGATAGTGGCACATCATCACTTAGGATTCTACAACATTGTTTCAACACTTTTCTGATGCTCTTTCTGTCAGTAATATGTTAACAGCAGTTTGTCGCCCTCCTTGAGCATCATGTCTAATCAGTCTACTTTTATTGGATAGCTCAACAGAAAGGGAACACACCCAGCTGCTCTGCTACCATACAGGCACAAAGCAGCTGATGGCAAACATCATGATGTCTAAACCACCTTAATTAGTTTTACTTCTGCTGTTAAAAGATATATTTTTGTTGTTTTTGTTTTTTATTTGGAACTGTCAGTGAAACAACCTTTAGGGAACATAATCCTGCCTCCCACTCAAAGTTTTAGAGCAGTACTAAAATTTACTAGAAATCCTACAAAATAATGAAGCTCAAACCGCCTCGGGGTCTGACAGAACAGTGGCACTTTGACGAGATGCTATACCTTCAGCAAACTCCCTCTGTAGCTTTCAAGTAAACACAAAAACAGATCTTTAACAGTAGCAGAACATATAAATTATACTTTCACCATATATTTTGTCCAAGAATGTCTCTTTTTAAAGATGTTTAAAAAGAAAAATGCACAGTTGTTTAAATATCTTTGCATTTTACTGCTTTGTTTTTTTATGTTGTCAGTTATACATTTTCTCTTGTTGTATAGCAAAAGGTATCAATGTGTCATGAAGGCCAGGGCTTAACCTGAAATGTTCTCTTGCTTTGGTAGTGCCTTATTGGATAACAACATAACTACAGCTGGACTACATAAGTCAAGACTTACAAAAATGAACTAAAACAGACCAAGATATGTCAGAGGCTGCTGAGCTTATCTATGCTGGTAGACGATCTCTTTTTCCCCTCGTCTGAGGTGGCGCTACACCAAGAACAACTTCAGGAACTGACAAGAAGACCTCTGAAGAAGACACTGGAAAAGTGAGATTGTAGCAGTTGTAGGATTTCTCTTTTGTTTTTGACTAAAGACCACGAGCCGTTTCTCCTGCTAGTTCTAGACACACATGTTTGTTATGGTTTTATTTACCCAGAATACCCTGCAGTGTAGTCAATTTCCTGCTTTTGGAGCGGTCTCCGATTGACTTGGCATTCACATATGCTTTTGAACCGCACCATAGTTTACTTCAACTGAATCAAGACCTAGGTAGAATGAACCCTTAGATTTAGAAGATTTACATACAACTATTGATTTTGTGGACTTGACGTTAGGTTGCACTACAGGGGAAGTCGGTAGAGAGAGTGATGTTTTGGTCAGGTAATTCATGTAAAAGATTTTTTGACACCCATCTGAAGCGATAAAATCCCTCATGGACCATGTTTGTATGAACACCTGTTCATTTGACAGAGAGAGACACTCAGGCCATTGGGGCAACTAGTGAGAAATTGTGCATCAGAGTGGAGAAAAAAAGGGGACATCAGTGATGGCAGGGAGATGCTCACAACACATTGAAAGCTGATAGACTGCAGCAGCAGACCCTACTGACTAACAGGTTTGTCAGTTTGGAGTCGGTGCAGCCCTAGTTTGGGGGAATGTTTCCAACACTTGGTTGAGTCTATGGCACAAATAAAGAGAATCTCATGAGGTGTCCAGTGAGCACAATTCCTTTATCAACTCTGGTGATTCCCAGTACCAGAGGTGTTTTTATAGTCGGGTAATGTTTCCCTTTAACACAAGTTTTCTGAAACACTGATGGATGTTTAGCTCCTCTCAATTTCTCCAGTTCTGCTCAGCTGTGAGTATGGGGAAGTTGAGATGAAACAAAAGAAGTCCTCACCTGGTGTTTTGGGGTATGAAAACATCTCCTTGGTGTGGGATGACATGCAGGGTCCTGTTAGATCCAGTATAGTCTGTACTTGCAGATCAGGAAGATTTGCAGCACAGTTGGGACAAAATCAATATTAGAAAGATGTTATTGAACGCGTCTGGTGTGTTTACTTGCTGTATCTTAAAGCTTGATTCCATGAAGCCCCTGCCCTGAAGCTGTTCATGAAAGGTGAAAAGTTTTGCAAAGATGAGCTTGTTTGGAAGGAAACAAGCTCAACTATCTGAAAGATACAAAATATTACTATCAAACTATATATTGAAAACTCTTTAAAGATGTATATTTTACAATTGAAATGTTTTGTTGGATTTGAATGGTTTTCACTAATTTCTCTTTTTGATGTTGTGGCTGCTCCTTTCATGTCCCAACCTGTTCTCCATTGTCTTTCTTCTGTTGAGCACCTCAGATGCCCCGTTCTGCTTCCACGTTCAGTCTGAACGAATCTACCACAAACAGTGCTGTGGTTCAGCGCTCTAACTCTTTGGATCATGCCCCTGTCAAACCTAGAATCCCTGTTTGTATCCGTAGCCCCTGCACTCCAGCCAAAATACACTCCTCCTACAGCGCATCAGACTCCTCTGGTGGTCCTGAACTCAAATACAGCTCTGTCATCCAAGAATACAAGTCGACCTCTTATTCTGTACCAATGATTCAACCCAAGTCGATCCCACAGAAATCCATCTTCACACAAGCTGGTCATGGCTCCCCTCATCTTAAAAATATCCAACCACAGTCTGGCCAGGATCTGGCCAGACGTCTTGCCTCTGGAGGTTTTCAGCCAAGAAGCCCAGGTCCTCAGCCTGTTACCTTGAATACCAGGACCTTTTCTGAGTCATGCCTGGATCCTCAAGTGGAGCCACAGTCTGCTGTACTGACCAGTCCTCGCAGAGAGATGCTGATCTAAACCGCCGCTGATGTTATTCCTGCAGTCCCATGTGAGCAAAGTTTACCTGTCGTCTGGCCTCCTCTAAGGGTTCACCAATACTGGTTCTAATGTAGGATTCAACTTCACTCAGTGGTGTGTTCTGTTTGACACTAACAAAACAAATGGCACTGGTGATATCTTAGACCAAGATCAACTCCTTAGAAGCTAAGACCCTGCATCAGTAAGAGTTCAGAACAAGGATCTCCTCAGCTACACAAAATCTTCAAAGGATGTCTCTGAAAACTGGCAGAGATTATAAGGGTTGATTTGGACAAATGTTTCCAACGAATCAGTCTGGGCATCTAACTAGTGGTGGTGGTAATAATCACAACATGTTTGTAAAGCTTAGTTGAATACAAAAATGGGATTAACCACTTTTAAAGCTTGGACAAAACTTTACATTGACAGTTTTTTTTTTCCAACACCTACATCATGGTGACAAAGCTCTTCAAGTCAAACTAGTGCATTTTCCTTTTTTGTGCACCTTTAAGAGTATTGTAACATTACTACAACAGATGTTCCTGAAGAATTAGGATTGAAGTCATCTTTTAATTTCTTAAGCATGTTTCTTCTAAATGGAAGGAACATTAACACTGGAGTGGCCCAGCCAGAGTCGTGACTTTAATCTTCTACAGAATCTAAAGATTAGTGGAATGACTGGGGAGCCTTCCAGAGGTAAAACGCCCTTTGTTTTATCTTTTGAAAGTGCTGGTCTAATTTTTTTTTTATTGGAAATAAATCTCCTGATTGACTGGAAATCATTTTAAAGTTATAATGGCCAGGCATGAAGAACTTTGGTCTTTACCAATTAGGAATAGAGTAACTTTAGAAAATATAGAAATTCCTTACTTCAGGGATCATTTGCATTCTGCTTTATCAAGCTTATGTATGTTTATGTATGTCCCTTTCCATCTATCCAGCCGTCTGCTTTTTCAGTCCTTTCTTCTTTCCTGGCATTGTTGTAGGACGTCTGATATAAAAGGAATGTGAACTTTCAAATTGATATTATAAAAAATCTGCCAAAAAAATGGAAAGTTGAATCTGAAATAGATGTGAATTTAAGACATTTGAAAAACACGGAGATACTTGGACGACTGAACTTTGTTTCTGCATACTGTTGAGTTGATGTAGAAGGAATTGGTTAGTTGTTTCTCTCTACATTGCTTCTGGTTTCTCTTTTGAAATGACAAATAACACTGCCAGAGGCCACCAGAGTAGCACATTAATAGGTTAAAATCAGAGGTGGGCGGATCAATCCAAAATATAAATATCGATACCAAGTCAGTATAAGATTGATATGTTAGATTCAGATTCCCTCTTGAAGTTTCATAGGTTCCAAACTCTATCTCATAGATTTGTATTTGCTCTCAAATAGGAATGTGCAATATATATGATATATGGTAGAAACAATAGAAATTTGACATACGAAAGAGATCTGCAGTCTACTAGTCAACCGCGGTAATGCTTGTTGATATAACTGGTCGGCATCAATACAGAGCAAGTGGGAAGCAGTGTGGCTGAGAGCGCAAAGGAAGAGCTTGTTAAGGGCTGGTGCAAATACATAAATTATCTGGTCCTAGTTCGAGTTTATCCTTTGGTGGTCTTGGTCCAGCTCTTAGAAGGAGCACTGTCCAGGTCAGACAGTAAGGACACGGGGGTTAAATGCGCAGGTGAAGTAAGTGTGAAATCGCTGGGACGTGCACAAGGTAAAGCGTCTCTTAACCCTCAGTGCAATACTCGGTAGCAGCACGGCAAATATCACGGTTGGACAGTGAGGAAACACCTTGGAGTGGGGTGACGGTCTGACTGTCTTTCCCAAACCAACACACAAAACAACCAAAAAGTTTTTTGTGCCCCTTTAATTTTTTTTTGCAGGATCGTGCACAGGAAAAAAAAACTGGTGGGGTTTAAATGACCCCGTCTCTTTAGACTGCCGGAGGGTTAAACTGTAAAACCAGGAGCAGAAAAATGTAATCTGCAAAGTGTGTGGAAGAGAGGAATACAAGCAATTTGTTTTACTAGCTTAAAATTAAGCATGGGCTAGAATTCCAGCATTGCCATGCTATGCAGCTGACGATAAGGTCCAGGCACAACATTGGAAGAAAAAGCAGAATTCAATGCAGAAACATCCAAATTCTGTTTGAACAAAGTAATTCATAGAAATACAAAAAAACACACCTACTGTAAAACACAACAAGTATTTGTAGTGGCAATACTGATCCTATATTTATTTATTTATTGGATCAATACCTGAATATGCAGTATTACACTCCTCTAGCAAAAATTATTACATACAAGTCCCACTATCAGATTTCAAAGAACTGAACTCCTATTCTTTGCAAATGACTCATTTTAATAACCTAAATCTATTAGCAGCAAATATGGGAAAAAACATTAGATTTCTATTTCTTTTTGTCCACGTTCCTATTAATGAGGGTTTTTTTTTTGTTTTTGTTTGTTTGTTTGTTTGAAGGCGCACCACTCCCCCTCCATGGTCAACCTGCCAACCATGTTTGAGAGGAAGTACCACACATTCTCCCGGTCATCCACCCATCTCTTCTGATATGTCACTGGTTGGTGAACCAGCTTCCTCCACCACCAAGATAAACTCAGAAAATGTGTTTTCTGGTTAAATCAGCAGTAGTCTCAGGGCCAACTCTTCCATGTTTCCACTCTGAAGCTCTGGACAGTCTTTCCACATGCAGGAAATGTGACAGTATTTTGGAGAAGGAATCTGCAGAAAGGACATACTGATATTTGCCAGTATCAGAATTGTCCTGTTTCCATAGCAGAATGAAGATGATGCACCAGTTGTTCTTCATCCTGATGCAGGTTCTGAAGCCCAGCCCATGGATGTGGCTGGTATTATGAACTCCTAGCTGAAATGGCACGTTGTCATGCTGAGGTTCACTGCACACTGAAAAAAGCAATTTTGCTGATGTCCTGCATTAACAAGGACCACTTCTGTTCATCTGATTGGTCAGTTCACAGGTTGTTGACACGCTGCTGTTAAATATCTTCCATGACTAGCATTACTTGCTTTGTTTGTTGACACATTGAGAGTAGCTGTAGAGCAAGAGTACATATTAGTTCATCTGTCCCTCATTGTCTCTGGACTCTAACATGTTTGCTAATGTGATTGTAATTTCAAAGATGAGGCTTTTTTTAACCAATCAATGTTCAGCTCTTCCTGTAATAACAAAGTTTAATTTTTCTCTCACTGACTTAATTCCCTTTAATATTAGACAAACGTCTAAACTGACATGTTTTTAGTGGGAAGAGGTGTTTTGACCTTTAACTTCAGCTCTTTTATTTGACCATTATTTTCTGTATGTAAACTGTCATAGTTTACAGCTTATATAAAGCTGTAATCACAAGGTTGGGAAGAATAAAAGCATTTTAGTCTGCTTCTATGTACACCCATTATTGTCTGCATTGTGTGTGCATAGGGGTGTTGTATCAGTGTACATATTTATTTTTTCATGAATAGTTAGACTGTGGCCAATCTTTTTACTGCTATTTATGTTCATTCTGATTTTGTCTGTCATTATGTTTTACTGTTCGTCACTTGTTATTTTATCTCTTTATTAAATGCACTTAAACTTGGCTATGTATATGTCTTTTATAAACAAACTGTAAAAAATACTCAATTTTAATTTGTTGGGTTGGTGACTAAATATGGCAAGTCAGTGGCGTTCAAATAATTCTCTTTGTTGGAAAAATGTTTTAAGTGCTGAAATTTTAAATGAGTTATTTAAATAATGGAAAACATTTAAATGAACCTCCACTTCACCTAAAGCAGTGTTTCTCAATCTTTTTTGGACCAGCGCCCCCCTTTCCATTATCCAGGTCCTTCACTGCCCCCATCAAAGAAAAATGTAGGCTACTTGCACTGAATATTATTTTATGATTAATATTACTATCATTATTGGTGCTGTCTTGATTTGTATTGTTTCAGAGTTTACCATCAAAAATCCTTAAAAGAAAAACACATTACTGAATTATTACATTCCCAAAGAACAAAAGAGCCATTGGAGTAAAAATCATTTCTAAAGGTGTCTAAGAAAAATACAAATGACATTCAACTTGAAATCGGTAGGCCTATAAGAGTGGGGGGGAAATCTTATTTTGTGCCATTTTCTGATGTTAGTTGCTAAATTTAGCACAAAATGGCCAGATAAGTTGCATAGCAATAGGAATTTAAACTTTGAACTATTTGCAAAAAGACTGAGTTCTGTAACATTAATAGTTTTATCAATCATAACTGGTCTTCTCTTCAGTGTTTCTGTCAGGTTCTGGTGGTGCAACTCTGTGCTGCTTTCAGGAGAATGGGACATCAGAGTATCATCCATAAAATTTCACCCACATGGCATTTACTGTGTAAACCAGACATTTCAGTGGAAAAACAAAAGTTCCAGATCCTTTTAAAGCAATAGAAATATGAGAGAACCACGGATGATATTTTTCAACAGACCTGTCTATAGTTTTACTGTACAGAAATTACAAAGAACAAAGCTTGTTTTTAATCAAATCCTAATGAGTCAAATTTAAAGTATTATGGAGTCACTTAACAGCATCATGACATTAACACTGACATGAAAAATATTGAATATATAAAATAAAATCTAATTAGCTCGCCGAAGGGGGTAAAAAAAATGTTTAAAAAAAAAAGACGTGCACGTTGCGCATTGATGTGCGCATGCGCGTTACTACAAGGTAGGCTGGATTTAAGGGTAGCACAGATAAACGGAACACCTGTTCATAGAATGGAGCAACAAACTAGATGTGAATCGGGGCATAAAAACAGAATCCGACGCCGATTCATACTGAACACTGAAAGAGCTCATAGTGGCAGATCAGGTGAAACTCATGATGAGGCTGTGAAGCGCAGCAGTGAGTGAAGAGCGTCAGTAAAAATGGGAATCAAATTAACAACCAGTGATGGCAAAGTAGCTTTAATCCGATTACTGATTACTCCTTGAAAAGGTAACTGATTACTGATAACTTGATTTGGAAGGTATTGTTAATCCACAGTACTCAGCCCCAGCTCTCCGTCTCTCTGGTCCGAAAAGCCTCTAATCCCAGAGTATAACCGCAAATAAGAATTTAGAGAACTTTTGTTTAAACTGGGGGCGAGAAAGATTCGTCTAAGCTCTAACTACCTTCATCCAGACGTTATGACCCGCTTCAGTTCATGATTCAGACATCGGAGTAGCCCCGCCGGTGTCCGAGCTCATAAACCACATCTGTTAACGGTAGCTCCTTCCCTGTAATTAACGTGCACTTGTTACCGGCTTAGATAATTTTAGTGACTAGGAATAAGTCCCAGGGACATTATTTATCTGAACTAAAGAACGTATGAAGCCACCCTAATTTACTAGAACCACAAACACTAGTTTTACAATGATCAGAAGAATTAATTCTAGATGACTAGAATAATTTAACTGTCCACAGCATCAATTAGACTTTAGTATTTTTATTAGCAAGGGAAAAAGGACATACAGCGTTTTAATAAAAAATTAAGAGATTAAAACTTTTAAGAATTTATAGAAATTACTCCTACTTTTAATCCTACACTGTGTTTTAATCTAAATAGAGGCTTTGGGGGAGACAGTATTACTCAAACCCAGATGCAGAGACGATCTTGGCAGCAGAAACTTTAACGTCCATGGATGGTCTTTGTCTTGGCAGAATCCTTTCAGAATAAATCCAAAGTTGAACTGGTGAGAATCCTCAACAAACTCAGTTCTTAATCCAAATACGACCTTTGTCTATTCCCCATGTCCACTGCAGCATTGTTGTAATCCTTCGGGTTGAGTGTAGGGCCGCATTCGAATAAGAATCCCGGGTTGTGGGTAAACGGATCTTGTTCCTTCCTTGTGCAGCAAACAGTCTCATCATCCCGGGATATCAGCAAGCAACCCTCCTTTGGTTCTGCATCTCCATCTGCTCGACTCGAACGCTGCGGAACAAAGAACCTCGATCCTTCTGTCTGGTGTCTTTTTATTTTCTCGGCATCCACTCAACTCTTTCATTTCTGCTTTTTCCGTCTCGTACGTGTCAATGACCCACGGCCCACACAACTTACCTCACGTCAACTTTTCCTTGGTTAACCCAAACCTCTAGATAAACTCTTTTCTTCCCGAGTTGCACTCTCGGTTCTCTGTCTGCCGTCTGCACCTGTTTCCTACGTGCTGCTTAAACAGTTTCACTTCCTGTTTCTTTCCGTACTGACTGCTCTCTCACGCCCTCAGTTCTATTTATGACACTGTGACACTTCATTGACTTTTGTAATCTACATTAACTTTCCATTCCTTAACTGTAATCTTCAAACTGAATCATAGCAAATTATAAAATAAAATCAAACCATTGTATCTCAATAAAAAGGATTATAAAAAAGAATTACATGTTTTCCTATCATCATTAAATCAAACTAACTTCATATTACAGAACAACAAAAATCATCTTTAATCACAATACAAGATTACTTATTTTCCTTCAGGCTGTTGTGATCTGTTTTTCTGTGTGCTCCGGTAAGATCTCAACCAGTTCCAACCAGGTTTCACGATAGTATCTAAGTTACATTAAAAGTTACTTCTTTTAGTTACTTTTACCAGCTACTAACAACGCTGCTCCGTCACCTGTGAAAATTACATTGAGCTTTGCCAATAGTTAATTGTAAGCTATTTTATAATGGTAACATCAACAATGTGTCTCCTCTTATAAGGTTGAACTGAGGGGGAGATTGTTTAATGCTTACAACAGTACAAAAAAACTTAGTAATTTGTGTGTGTTTTTGTGTAGTCCACTATTGTCTGGAAAACTCTAAGGATTTTAAAGTCCCCAACCTTCCCCCAAGCCTGCAGGTTCTGCGTTACGGCCCTGCGTTTGGTGTCAGAGCTCAGCACACAGAGCTCCTCCTGCGGCTCCACAATTCAGATGTCCCGCTGCACAGATTGGTGACACTTAAATTAATATTAATGATTATAATGGCGTTTAGTTGCGCAACTCGTTCATCCGTGGCTGTTTTCACGTTTATTGCGCTGTTCATATTAGTCTCGATGTTTGCAATTTTCTGGAGCGCAACTCAAAGCTCGACGTAATTCACAGCATATTATATTAACTTAACATTAACAGACAGCAGAACAGAACAGAAACACGTAAAGTGTGGAAAAAAGCAAGAAGATGTATATCTGCATTTTTGTACCCTATACACTGTATGTTGAACAGATACTATTGAATCTGTAGTATGTAGTGCTCAGCAAAGCCAAACTGATGAGTTTTAAACACACGCACACACCTTGGCTCACACACTCTTTGTGTTAAATGACTTTTTATGTTGTAACCTGCCATCCTAATGGTTTGATTAGAATTCCATTCGGTGCCATTACAGCCTTACAAGATTACAAAATAATTAGCCTCCCATGTCGCTCTAATTTTATCATCAACGTTCAGAGAAGAACCTGCCTCATATATATTGACTTCTTTTGTATGACTAGAAATTCCTGAATTTAGACAAAAAAATATACTATATCTTCATCATATTCTGCACAGCAGTAATTATTATTAGCTATATAAATAATAATAATTAAAATCTTGGCAGCAGTAATTCTTAGCACAAGAGTGTGGCTCAAATGTTGGCGTGGTGGCTTGTTTGTTAGCAGTAAAAAGGTTTTGAACCTCAACCACTGCTTTTCCTGTGGATCTTTTAGGTCCCTGAATGCACCAGAGTGGATTCCCTGTGAAAGAAGTTTCCTCCAACAATCCCAAAGATGTGGGTTAGGATCACTGACATTTCAATCCAGCAACTGATGATTGTCAGTGTGTTGGAACATGATTAATATATAAAAACTAACACAGCACCTTGCCTTGCTGTGTTGGTTGATCCAGTTCCTGATGATGACTCCTGCCTCTTGAAATTCTATTACATAAAAGTAACTGCAGACTTTTTTTTTCTTCCTTTGCCTTCATTTCCTCTCGTCTTTTGCTCCTTTCTCCCCATCTTGGTTCTGACCAGAACAGGGAGTGGAAAACATCAAATGTTTTCCACTCCATAAAATATCTATAAGGGAATATCTATAAGGGAATTTGTAGGCTGTGAAGCTGTGCTGCAGTAAAGATGGTGGAGCTGTTTTATTTTGTCTGTGTGGGGCTTATTTTCAGACACTACCCCCCATCACCCTCTTGGCTTGTTCTCCTCCTCAGTTCACCTTCATTGATTCCTCCATAGTTTATTTCTTCTTTTTTCCTGCTCTAGTTTATTGCCTTCCGTTCATTGTCTTCTCATTTTATTTCCAGGTGTCTTAACTGCATTAGCTGTGCCTGATAACTTATTTTTCTTGACATTAGTGTAATAAAAATTGTTTTAAAAAAAATACACTGATTCTTCACAAAAGAGGAGCTTAAACCAAAACTTTTCAGATTTTTCAGGTAAATACTGTTAACAAACATATGAGATATTATAAAAACAGGAGGCATCCAAATAGTGAAAATAATCAAATTAAAACAGACCTAAAAAAAACCCAAAAACTCCAAAACCTGTGATGGCACAACTGTTCTTCAGAGCTTTTGGTAGAAAGAGAAAAATAAATTGAGGATATTTTGCTGCTATTTACCAAGTAAGAATACATTCTAACTTTCCTTGTACAGGAAACACTTTGTCTGATTTTATATAAGACAGTGAATTGAACTGACAAAAGTTGGGCATTTTTTGTTCTAAGTGCAAATTTGCAAGATCCACAGGACTGTTAAAATATTCTGTCTTTGCAACAAACAACTCCAGGTATGTAAATGAAATTACTCTGCAGTTTCAGTTATTTGGCTGGATTCCTGGAATAAGTGGACTACTATGAGTGTTGAATAACTTCTGCACTGGTGTAAAAATTATTCTGCTGAATATTTTAAAAGAAGCTCCAGCCTCTCAAAGGGATTTTTTGTGAAGCTATGTCCATTATGTTTCTGGTGCAGCATAGATGCTGACAACGATTCCTCCTTATTCTTTCTATGTATTTAATTACTTGTTAACTTTTTATGTGAACTAGCATCACATCCTCTCACACTAACAGCATCACTCCATCTTCAGGATAAATTCTACTCCTGAGGCAGCCTGCTGTACATTGGGACAACTTTCAAAAATCATTTGAATTTACAGGTAGGAAGAGCCAGACTGTCACTGTTAAGCTTCCTCAGTGGCTATCGCAGCAAGTAAGTGGGGGTGTATCAACGTTTAGCTGAAATTTGAAGTTTAGAGGGCCATTTAAATAGCTTTGACTGGCCAGACTTGGCCCACAGGGCTCAAGTTTGATCCTTGTGTTTTAAGAAAGGGATGACATCTCTGTAAATGAGAGATAATCACATTTTGCTTTGTGATTATTCTTCGTTTAATTCAGTGTTTTATTTTCTGAACCTCTAGGTTTGGCATTTGTTTATTGTTAACTCTCATCTTTGACTGAAAAACGTAGCTAAACAATAAGCCACTTTACTGTTAAATCATTAACTGCTGTTTGTAATGTTGCTCCTCTTTCTCCCTGACTGAACTGAGTTGTGACACAACAACCACCACAGTCGCCACTGACCTTCAACTTGAGCTCAGTTCAGCCAGCATAAGTAGCAGTTTTTAAATGAGATGCTCATTCACATTATGTAGCACTAGTAAGATACAGCTTCTTTTTAAGCTTACTTCAAATATTCAGATATTTGAAGTATTAAAACACAGTTTTAATGAAACTGTGTTCTTTGATGTAATTAAATATTTAAGAGGGGAAATAAGTCCAACTTGTTTCATTTGTGTAATTTTGCCATGACACTGTGAACAGCGTAGAGTCCCTAGGATCTTTAGAATGAGAGCTATGTTTGTTTTTAAATAAAATAAAGTGCTCTATGAGAAAGAATGATTTAACCACTTTCCAGTTCTCTCTGATTGGTTGGTAGGACAAGAGGAGGGAACCCAGATTCTCCTTTCCCCATGACCTTTAACTCTTTCTGGGGGATCCCAGGTCATCAGGCCAGTTTACTTATAAAACTTTACTTCTAAAATTTGACTTGATGTGAAACTGCTGACTTTAAAAACAGCTGAAGCTTTATGATATATGAAGTTGACCACATTAATACAAAATCTTTTTCTCAGCCTTTGTGCTTTGCAGCTGTTAATATGTGGCCAGACAATAATCTTCCTATTCTCATTCAAATTGGAATTAAATGTTAATGTCTGCTTTGCTGCATCAAACTGAGGACAAAACGAAGACAGACAAAAGGAATTTTAAGATTTGGAAATCCTTTGTAATTGTGAAGCACTTTTGGATTATCGAACTCCACACATCCATGATGGTTAAAACACTGATGAATATTTAAAGTGCCCCTTTCTCCCAATGTCCCTCTTTCACTATATTCATGACTGGCATGTTTGCTTGGACAGCCAACTGGCTAGAGAATGAGAGTAAATGTTTGCTCTCTCATACCTTTCTCTGAATAGTTCAAGCTATCAAGCTGACCATAGACTCACTGTGTTGTACTTTAGATAGACCGGGTTAACTCTAGTTTATAGCATTACCATGTTGGATGGTTTGCCGTGCCATTTGTAGCACCATGCTCTAAGCATAATTTTCTAAATAATTCAGCAAATATGCCAACATGAATTACTTCCTTACTTACAGATCCTGATCACAGTCACTTACTGTCTTTGTTCAGTGTTCATGTTTGCATTAGTCTTTGGTGCACAACACAGTGCTGATCAATCAACAGTTGTGCAACTGCTTAAGTATTTTTTTAAATGATTAAAAACTGTCAGCTCTTAACTGACTGGGAGCTGATCTGTTTTATTCAGTGCAATGAGGAAAATATACAACACAAAGCAAACTGATTTGGTTTTTAAAATTAGCATCCTGCAGAATTCCCCAAAGCTGGCTCATTCTTCTGCTACTTTCAAAGCTAGTCAACACAAAATAACACTTTAATGTAGAGGGAAAAGCAATGGTACATCTAGTGACAGTGGACCAATGGCACTTCAATAGAGAAACATGAAAGAAAAACGTTTCAGCGTATCTCAGTCAGTTTGATGAGTTGTAGCTTACTAGCTTCAGTTACCACTTTATTTTCTTAACACCTTTCATACAGTGAAATGAAAACAGTTTCATTTCACTGTATGAAAG
>NW_006800004.1:127190-131447 GCF_000485575.1 Poecilia formosa
TGTGGCTTTTGTTTCCACGCATGGGATCATTGAATCCGGGAGCACAAGGGAATATAACGAGTTAGAAGTTGATGATTTTATTCTCTTAACAAAGGTAATCGCAAGTTGTTGCTCTGTATACAATGGTGACCTTGAAGTGTGGGTGTGAATTATGTAATTTACTTATACAATAGTCAGCAGTGGATCCTGAGTATAAATAATAGTAGGAGGGTCAGAACTAGCCTCTGATACTGAATTGTGTTGGGAATAAATTATTCTGTGTTTTCTTCTATCTCTTTTAGCTGCTTGCATGCTCGTATGCACACACTCAATCACACATATATACACGTAAAGATAAAGGAATGACACATCAAGGGAACGCCCTCTTTAGGGTGTAGCTTAGACGCCTAGAAAAGGAATCAGATACTGTTTGCTGTGTTCTCCCATGAGGAAACATGGTGATAGAGCAGCACGGTATTTTGATCTTAATAAATGGAACTCACAACTCGGTCAATCTTCTTCATTCTCACAGTACGAACCACACTGGAGAAGGGGTCATCTCCAACAACTAACATCCATATTAGCTTTGATGCTATACAGAGATAGAGATCAGTGACGCCAACAAATGAAAGTCTGCCTTAGCAAATATGGACAACTTCACCTTCCGAGTTATATATAGCTATTATACATAGAAAAATATAATGCTACAGCTTAAGTCTTGACTTTTGACTAAATAGTAAAAGAAATAAATAAAATAAAACATGTTTTGTTCAAATTAGAGAGATAAATTTAAGGCAGCTTTTAACTATGACATTGGCGTTCAGCTCAGAAGTCTAACAAGACATGAACCAGTTGTAAGTATTCAGGCTAAAAACGGAAATTTTCATGCATTCAGTTTTTTGTTTGGTCTGTTATTCTGAGTAGTCCATTTATACAGTGCTGTCTTTTTCTCAATTAATGCTTTGTAGAAACCAGTAATATTGTTTGCCAGTTGCTTTTCACTTCACAGAATTGCCAATGCTTCCAGTCTATCCCATGTCATGATATTTCGGATAAATGTCGATTCGTTTTGAATGTACAAAGGCATTGTTCATTAGAAATGTGAAGTAACTTCAATTTCAGAAAACATCCCAAAAGTTGATTTTATTAAAAAAAACTCAAACAATGCTATCAACAATGCTGTTCATCCTAAAGTCAAGGTTTCTGAATATGAGTATGAATTCTTAATGTGCTGAAGAGGAGACCAAATGACAAAGGAACCGATTACAGGTAATGAACTACAGCTGGGAAGGGGAGCAGTGACTAAGGCCAAACAAAGATTAAACTAGAAGAGGACCTGAAAAGAAATCAATTCTAAATCTAACAAAATAAACCCAACATCTAAAATGAATATAGACCAACTTGTAAAGGAGGCCAGAGCAGCAGCGAAAAACTGACTTTAAAACACACCTGCTTTGGTTTTTGTGTGAAGCAAATGTCTCAGATAATCTTCATGTTTTCATTCATTGAGTGAAGTAATTAGTCTATGGAATAGTTCAAATAAGTGCTTTCTATGGTTTTTATTTCAGACTTATCTGGGTTGTGTGGCGGGACCTTTAGGGCCTCTAGGGGCCCAGTGGTCATTAGGTGAAGACTGTTCACTTGTCATAAGACAGCAGAGATACAAGATAAAGAAATATGCTCAGAAACAAATGGTAAATTACAAAACCATGGGGTAAGAAAATGTATATGTGATTTGTTGAAACTATAATTTGTATCTTTGTTTTGTTATATTTTATTCTGGATGTCACTCACAAACAACACAATCTCAGAGTTTATGTGTAAACAAATAGTTTATGCTATGTTTTTAAAAGGTTGTTAGATAAGAACACATATAGGTTATTCTGCTTGTCATCAACATGGTTAGTCTCACTTTGCCAATGTTTATTTCCCTGTTAGTCTTAATTGTAACAATGTCTTCTTTCCGGTCTTAGTCATTTCCTAGAGTAAGATATAAGTACACTCCATCACTTGTTTATTTATCAACCCTATCAGTTATAACAACACAGCACTCGCTAAAGTAATTGTGATATAAAAGTCAATGCTTCTAAACATACAAGGGTAAACATTCAATACAGTAGCAGCCCAACCCCCCTATGGGCCAACACAGTGGAGTACCAACAGCATAAAATAGGTTTAATGAAGACAATATTTACTGGCTAATATGTAGCCAGTAAATATGGAGTAGGCCCTTATAAAATGATAAACATGTTAACACATCTCTCATGCTAAAAGTGCATTAGAACTGATGTCAGAAAATCACTCCTAAATGTGTCCTGAACATAGCAGCTTAAGCTTCAATATGCTGAAGGTTCTTATGGCCAGTTCAGACTAGAAAAGGTTCCTCTGCTCCCTCCAGTCAAGCCCTCATCTCCTCCAAGGTTGACTAGATAGCCAACAACTCTTCATCCCCAACATCATTTCTCTCTGTGGGGAAAAGATTCTTGGAAAAGAATGCAGAGGGAGGAAGCTTATGATCACTATATTGTTAAGAACTGCTCCTACCCAGTGTCTGAGGTTTCCACTTCAACAATAAACTGTCTGTTAGGATCAGGAGAGCCACGCACAGGAAAGGATAAACAGTTGCTTAAGCAGATTAAGGAGGGATTAACTTGTTTATTCCAGGTGACCTTGATCTATGAGAAAATAAGGGCATGGAATAGAGTAGATGCATGGCTGTCATTTCAAATGAATGACAGTTTGTAAAGTCAAGGAACAAGGTGTTGGAACCATTTCTCTGCCTTGAAAAAAAGCAAGTTGTTCTTGAGCAGATAGATGAAGGACAACAGATCTAACATGATCAAGAGATTCAAATGAAATGTCCAAAGAAACAAACTCAAATTGGTCAACCATAGCTCAACATTGTGATCTAATGCAAGGAAGACTGCAGAAGCATTAGTCCCACCGTAGAAACCCATAATGCCCCTTGGAGGTTTTAAAGACAATTTTCCATTTATTCCCTTCTCTAATTTCAACCAGCTGATGAGCAAATCTTATATCCAACTTTAAAAAGTCATTAGCTCCATGAATCAAACCAGAAAAAGTGTTCAAGAGGAGAGGAAAGGGTTTAATGATTTTTAATTTCATGAAATTAAATCAGTTAATAACTGATGCTTATACAGATTCACTTTGTCTTGTGGCATGTTATGGAACAGACAAACAGAAAGATTGATCTTTGGGTGGAGATGGACCATGCAGCAGAACAATGACTCATTTGTTGACTGGTGAGTGGGCAGCAATTTGGATATAAAAGTTTAGGATTAGAGAAAGGAAACAGTGGGAACTAAGAGGCCTCCTGATTACTATGGAAGAGTAACAATCTGGCATTGGTTTGGCGGAACAACTTCAATTAACTTCAGTTTATTTATATGTTTAATTTAATAATTCAAAATCTTTGTCTTTGTCAGGCAGTTTACAAAAATAAGCCATTTAAATTCAATCACACATAGGTTCTAATATGTTCAAACAGTGGAAGCTCAGTTTATTATCCAAATTAAAGTTTCTACTTAAGAAATCTCAGCAGATTGCATCAAATCATTGACTTGCAGCTTTCTCTCCTGCATGAGCATGTAGCAACAACAAACAGTCGTTTGTGTTGTGTTGACTTTATGGAAATCCCTCATACTGAGCATGTGTGTAGTGACAGTGGAGAGGAAAAACTCCCCTTTAACAACAAGGAATGTGCAAAAGAATGGCTTGGTATGAGCAGCCATACACACACCAGGAGAACTGAAGGAACAACTAACTGTGCACAGTCTGTATATCCAAATGTGATTTGCCCCAAACAGTTTGGAAAAGTCTCACTGTAGATCCCAAGATGTAAAAAAGCAACATATTCAGGAAACAAAACAACACATTGTTAATGAGTTGACTGACTAATCCTGACTACCAGTAGTTCAAATTTGTCTTCTGTAGAGGACATTTGTAAACTTAAATATCTCCCACCCACTGCATACTACTGAATTATTTCCTTTTGGTATCTAGAGAGGACATTTAGGGCTTTCCAATGATACCACATGTGAAGGGGTGGGGCTTTTGTACCTTCCTTTTTCACATTAATAAAAATGGTGTCCATCAGTACAAGCACATTTTATGGGAAGAGAAAAAGTAAGTGCATAAAACTTTGGTTTAAAATTTTGTTGGCATAATCTGAATAAGTCTCTTAGCAGCATACTAAAATATTCTATGAATTATTTTGACTCTATTTTATTGTAGTATTTAAAAGTTGAAAAATTGTCC